>NC_142368.1:25727782-25930282 GCF_059441175.1 Urocampus carinirostris
GGCAGAGTGAAGATCCTCATGTTCACAAGCCTCAGCCAGTTTGGACTCGGGGTATGCGTGGCCTTCTCCGCTAACTACTACTACTTTGTGGTTTTCCGTTTCCTCCTGGCAATGGTGAGTTTCCGGTGTCCGGTTTAGAGGAATCAGGCAGGTCCAAGCCAGCTACACCCTTCACCTGTTGTTTTTCACACGGAGTGGTTTCTCTGATAGTGGCGTTGGGAAGTATAAGCACACATTGCAATGCTGGTAAGGGGCTTGTAGGCACATCTTGGCAAGTGCCCATATTTCTTATCTCTTAGACAAGGGCTCCCAATGTGGTGCCCCCTGAGGACAGTTGAGATTCCTGCAGATTTTTCCTGAAAATTGCTCACCAGTGCTCAGTAATTAGGATTTTCTTGTCAAATATGTTTTTTTGTGGTTGACTGAGTATATTTTACCCAATATGATTGATTGATTGATTGATTGATTGATTGATTGATTGATTGATTTCTTTCTTTCTTTCTTTCTTTCTTTCTTTCTTTCTTTCTTTCTTTCTTTCTTTCTTTCTTTCTTTCTTTCTTTCTTTCTTTCTTTCTTTCTTTCTTTCTTTCTTAATCCCTCACTTGATCTCTGGGTTTTATCATTGTCCCATTTTTCTCTTTGTCTTTCCATCTCTTTCTTTCTTTCAGTCCTTTTTTTCTCTTGTAATCTTACTCTCACTCTTTCTTTCTCTCTTTTGTCTTTTTTCTTTCACCTTTTCTCTTTATTCATGTCTTTCTTTCACTCTTTTTTAACTTCCAATAATTAGCCTAGTAATAACATACTAACAACATAGTAACTAGTCAAGTCAGGTCATGTTTACTTGTATAGCCCTTAATCACAAGGCGTCTCAAAGGGCTGCACAAACCAGAGATTATTGAAAACGACTCTTATTACACAATCCCCTGATCTAAAACCTACGTGAGAAAAAGGAAAAACTCAAAAACCCAGAATGAGGAAATTAAGAAACAATGAGATGAGGGGCAGACATTATGTAATCCCTCTTCCAGGATCACCAGGCTGCAATGGATGTTTCAATAACAAACAATACGCAGATATTGCCGACATAAAATATAGGTCATTCACAAACTATAGATTAGTAGTGTGTTTTAAGCTTGGATTTAAACATTTCCACTGAGGTTGCAGATCGAATCTCAGGAGGAAGAGCATTCCACAGCACCGGTGCCCGGATGGAGAACGCTCTCGAACCTGCGTTTCTCTTCTTGGCTCTTGGATCACGGGTAGACCATCATTTTCAGAGCGAAGGCTCCGGACCGGAACATAGGGGGAAATTAAATCTGAAAGATATGAGGAAGCAAGTCCATGCATGATTTTGTATAATACCAACAGAACCTTAAAATCACATCTTAAAATAACAGGGAGCCAATGCAGGTAAGCTAAAATTGGGGTAATGTGATCGAACTTTCTTTTTTTAGTTAAAAGCCACGCTGCAGCATTTTGTACCTGCTGTAGGCTTTTGATTATGGACTACATTACAGTAATCAAGACAGGAGGTAACAAACGCATGGATTATAATCTCTGCATCAGACTGGGACAGAAAAGATGGAAAAAAGCTGTTCTAGTAATATTCTTGGTTGGGGTCAAATATGAAACCTACATTTTTGACTCAGTCACTCTGGGTGATACATTTGTCAATATTCAGAGCAGTTCATGAGAACTGGTAAAAAAAAAGTCCTTTTTGAAATGCAAATTAAACTGGGTGCCCGTTGCATTGAGTAGCAAAAAGTAGCTCCCACCTTGAAAATAGTTGGAGTCTTTGATCATAGGTGTCAAACATGCATCCCGTGGGCCAATTCAGGCCCACCGACAAATTGATTCCAACCCGCAAGACAAGGCTGAGAGGCGAAAAAAAGGCAAAATATGAGCTGCAGTTTTAGATAAAGCCAAAGGGACTGTAGTTGTATTTTTTTAATCTCTTTTTTCCTTCTGTCTTTCTTTCTGTCTTTCTGTATTTCCCTCTCTCTCGTTGTACATTGATTTTTCTCTCTCCCTCTTTGTCTCCATTTCTATCCCTCTTTCTCCATCTCTCTTTTGTCTTACTTTCTTCCTCTCCTTTTTCACTCTTCCCTTTTTTTTCTTTTTTTTCTCTATTTCTCTCCCTGTCTTTTTTCTTTCCTTTTTCTCTCTCTTTTGCCCTTTGTCTCCCTTTGTCTCTATCTCTTTCACTCTCTCTTTTTCTCTCAATTTGTCTCTCTCTTCTTTCTTTCTCCTCTCTTTTCTCTCTTATTTGTCACTCTCTCTTTCTTTTTCCTTCTCCCTTTTCTTTTCTCCCTCTATGTCTTGCTTTCTCACTATCTGTGTCTCTTTCTTTCTTTCTTCCCCTCTCTGTCCTTTTCTCTCTTTATGTCATTGTTCCTCCTTTCTTTGTTTCTTTCTTTATTCTTCTCTATTTTCTCTTCTCTTTCTCTTTGCTTTCTCTTCTTCCCTTTATTTCTCTCTCTTCCAACTCGTACTCTATTTTTCTTTCTCTGTTTATCTTTCTCTTCCTTTCTTTCTTTGTGTCTTTCTTTTTCTCATTTTCCCTCTCCCCCTCTTTCTTTTTGTCTCTGTTTTTTCTTGTTATGCTAGAAAAACAAGCTAAAATGCTACTAAAAAGTTTGTCATCCATTGGCAGAAAACTACGTTTTTCTATGTGGGATTTTCAAGCAAAAATGTAAACATTTCTTAAAACTAGAATAAAAGGGTTATTCAATTAATAAAGTTAATTTTTCCTCATAAAAACTTCTAATCCAGATACATTGTTTATTTTTCAGTTCATTATACCAAGGATTTATTTTATTTGGGACATTGAAAGTGTACATTTAGAAATTTAGAGATGTACAAAGATGGTCGACCAAAAACATTCTCTAGGACTGAACAGGCTGGGAACAGATTGTTTTTCAGTTATTTATTATGGGGAAAGACGTTACAAATCACGAATTCTAGATACAAGCTTGATCTGACAACAAGGTAATCTCTTATGTAAAGGGTCCCGTGTATTCTCTTTTGAAATTCAGAACTTCCCCTCATCCTGCTTCTTCTCCTACCAGGTATCCAGTGGCTACCTGGTGGTGGTCTTCGTGTATGTGACCGAGTTCACCGGAATCCGAGTGCGCACATGGACCTCCATGCACGTCCACGCTGCTTTCGCCGTGGGCATCATGGTTGTGGCTCTCACGGGTTACCTGGTGCGCGTGTGGTGGATCTACCAGATCATCCTGTCACTTTGCACCTCGCCCTTCCTGTTCTTCTGCTGGAAGCTGCCCGAGACACCCTTCTACCTCATCGCCAAGGGTGAATACAAGAAAGCGCAGGACCTCTTGGACACTATGGCCCGCGTTAATGGTCTTGAGACACGGCTGAAGGTGGAGGAACTTCTGGAGTCGGGGGAACAAAACGGGATGGCGTTGTTGGAAAAGGGGACAGGGGAGGAGGCGGAGTCTCGTCCTCCGGAGAAGAAGCTGTCCATCCTGGATTTATTCGGCAGCTGGAGGATGGCGGGCCGCACGGCCACCGTGTGGGCCATCTGGTTCATCGGCAGCCTGGGCTACTACGTCTTCTCGCTGGGATCCGTCAAACTGGGCGGGAACCAGTACGTCAACCTCTTCCTGGTCGGTAAGGAGGCCTGAAAGTTCTTTTTTGAAGATTTGTTGAGCAAATTGCATTGATAAGGTTAAAGTTCAATTCACTCAAAATAAGGGGAGAAGACCTCAATGAATTTTGAACTTGCAAGGAAAACTGGGGAGCAAGCCAAAACTTCAAATGAGAAATTTCGAGATGCATGCGTTTAATTTCAAGGCACAGTCTATGAGTCGTCTCTAACCTTTTTCGAGAGTCAAGCTACATTTTGTTACAAATTAGCGCAAAGGGCAACCAGTTGGATGCACATTTCTACCATACAACCTAGCCAGATGCCTTGCTAAATAGCTAAAATAGTAATTTCATAGTTAGCTTAAAAGATGAACAAATAAAAAAAACTAGAAAGGAGCTAGATAGCCTGCTAAAAGAGTAAAAGGCCAACAAAATAGCCAGATAGAATACTAAAATAAAAGCTAGATAGTTAGCTCAAAAGAAGGCCAACATGTTGCTTAATCACTAGCAAAAAGATAAAATGTTAGCTAGATAGAATGCAAAAAAATGTAAACAGCTAGCTTGATTGCTTGCTAACTAACTAAAAGGGTAGGAGGATAGCAAATTAAAAAATGCACATTTTTGCTCATTTGCTTTATAAAGCCATAAATAGGAATTAAGTTTGTTTTGTTTCCTGTAAAATAAATCAATAAAAAGTTGAATTGATAGATTTGTTTAATACAATAATAAGGTCTCATTCTAGTAATTTAATTGCTTAAAAACAATTATCCATAATGTAATACATTTGTTCTGTCCATGAAGCCCATGAACTGAAATTGATTTAAATGAATTTCTACAAAAAAACATTATTGTTATTGTTACTATGTTACTACCAGGTTAATTATTAGAAAATAGGGTTAAATAGACTCATTCAACTAATGAAAAAAATATTTTACTAAAAAACCACAATGGCCCAGCTCTGATCAGCCATTTTCAGAACAGGTCCGTTGGTCTACCACAGGGGTCAGCGACCTTTTCGGTGTGGAATGCCACTTTCAAATTTCCTTTTAAATCAGTGGAAAGCCACACCAATGTAATGACTCGCACATTTTTTTAATACCCAATAGAGCTGTAATTTTACATCAGTCCAAATGTACAACAAGGATATACATTTTAATTGTATAACTCAGTGTTTTTCAACCCTTTTTGAACCAGGTACACTTTCATTCCTAAAAAAATTCAGAGGCACACCGTCCGTCGAAAATGTTTGAAAAGGAAGTTATGTCAAATATTTCACTGTACTACCTCATAAGTAGATAATTAGTATATAAAAAGAAGAAAATAATACTTAAAATAAAAAAGAATGATGTGCTTTGTTTTTATTTTTTACAGTGCAATCTTAAACCGCTTTGTTGAACAAATTACATTATTAAATGTACTGTGCTACCTCATGAGCAAATAATTAGTATGTAAGAATTATATCAAAATCTACTGCCACCTACTGATATGGATCACTATAACAGTTCCTTGTCTGAAGATAGCAAAAATACTGAATAATGGCCTGATTTTTTGGAAAGATTAAAACTGGGAAAATTCCAGCGGCACACTAGACAAGGTCTCACGGCACACTGGTTGAAAAACACTGGTATAACTGACCAATTTATCTTATTCTTGTTCATCAATCAACTAAAAATTATTGTGAATAACAAGTGGAAAGGCCTGTAGCCATCCATGACTTCAACTTTTTGCCACTAGAATTAACCAGAATCAACCATTCTTTATTAACTATGAACTACAATAAAAAAACAAGTGCTATGGACAGCTACCACACGCGCGCACACACGCATACACGCACAAGCACGCTTCTTTAGAATATTGGCCATCAGTCACTGGTTTTCTGCGCTTTGCTATGCAGTGAGCGATGTGATAGAATGCTTCAGTGGTGGTGTTTTTAGCAGTACTTCAGGGTCTGTGTTTGTTTGCCATACCTGGACAGTGCACGTTTTAATGTCGCCTCCTTGAATTCATGTTCATGTTTCGTCTTGTAATGACGTTTAACACTTGCTGTGCGAGGTACAACACTCTCGAGGCACAAAACAGCACGGTCATTTTTTTGCACAAAGCCTCATTCGTCTGTCCACGCTGGCTGGAAAGAACGAGATGTTTTCGCTCGAGGAGCCGTCATGATTCGTTCTTTTACCGCGCGCGTGTGTTTCGTTGGCTGGGTTAAAACACAAATCTCTCCTCTGCGAGGCGCCGCGCAAACACACTGACACACGAAGCAGAGGAGGAGGGGCGCTACTGAAAATGTCTAAATTTGAGGTGAAAATGCGCATTTTTAAAATGTTAATCATTATTATTATTTTGCCATGCGCTTGTGTGCTACTCGTTAACCCCTTGCGTGCCATAGGTTGCCAACCCCTGGTCTAGCATAACGCTCAAGCTCTTTCTTATAGCCAAATATATGCATATAAAGAATAAAATGCATGTCATTAAAACTATTTAGGCTTACCGAGGCGGGTCAGACTCAGTTTTGTATGACTGTCCAAAGTGCTTTCTCCTTAGATGTTCGTGCATTACTGAGGTACTGCCATGTAGTTTTGTAACATTCTACAAGTAGTCTTTTTATTGGCCCTTTGCAGGCTACAATGCTCCCAAACTTTACAAGTTTTGGTTCTGCATGAGCGACACTCATCAGAGATTATAATCCTTGAACCAGAAAAGACAGTAGACCCAAACAGTAGAAAACAAACACCAGCGATTCGGTGATCGCTGGGCAGGAGAAGCGGGAAGCCCACGAGATCGGACTGTGGTCAGAGGGCGGACATGAGTCGAGCAGCCGGGACGAGAGATCGGAGCACGCTCGGTGGACAGAAAGAAGTCGGGCAGCCGGAACGGGAGATCGGAGTAAGAAATCAAGTCAGGTAGCCGGAACTGGAGATCGGAGCGTGGTCGAAGGAAGGAATCAAGTCAGGTAGCCGGAGACGATCGGGAAGCCAGCGGTATACGAGTAGGCTACAGGATTGGACAGGACGGACGGGAGCCAGAGACAAACTGTGCTTGACTTGCATGTGCGGAGGTTCGATAACGGACTGACCAGGAGTGAAAGAGAGTACTAAGTTTAGATAAGAGGTGAACCAATCAGGAAATGGGCAGCAGCTGGAGCCAAACGAGCGGGCACAAGTGAAGGCAATGGGCAAATCGTGACATAGGGACAATAATCTACAATAGAACAAAAAATAAAAAAATACCAAAATGAAAAAGTAGTGAAGAGCTGGGAAAAAAATGAAAAAAAAGGAGAGAAAAAGAGAAAAAAGAGCAGGAAAATGTCAGAAAAAAAGAAAAATAAATAAATAAAAGGAAAACGGAAATAGAGAACAAAAAAGCAAGAAAAAAGTAACAGCTGGGAATAAATAAACACGATAAGATTGTTTTAAAAAGGAGTTTACAAAAAAGTAGAAAAAGTTTGTGTTGCATTTAAATAATTTTCAATTATATCAAGTCAATTCAACATTGAACTTCCACTTAAAAAAATGTAATTAAATACAGTTCAGTATCGTGCAACCGACTAAATAAGCCCCCAAAAATTTTAGTATCATGCGACAAAAGATACCAGGAAAAAAAAGAAATGGAAATCTTGTGAAAGAATTGTAAAAAAAATGACGTTTGTAGGCTGTACAACCTTTGCAATAGTAGATTAGTCTATTCATTCAAAAGTGAAAAATAATTTTGCTAATCCTGGAAACTCAGCAAAATGTAACGTGATGTCAAGTTTTGGACATGTTTGATAATGATTTAGTTGCCACACTTGGGATTGCCGTTGCTCACTGTTGTTTCAAGCGTTGCTCACCGACTTTGTGTGAACGCTCAGACCCGTGGAAAATTAGAGGGAACATCGATTCCTGACCCACAGCTATTCGCGAATAGGCGCTTGTGTGAAATTGCTGACTCGGAACATGCTGCTGTGATTGTTTACATGCAGGTGCTGTGGAGCTTCCGTCCTATTTGGTGGGCTGCTTTGCCATGGACCGCATTGGGCGCAAGAAAACGTGCGCCCCGGCTCTCCTACTGGCGGGCGTCGCCTGTATGCTCATCATAGTGGTCCCTCCTGTATGTATGGAAACAAATCACCTGCTAGGTCATGGGTCAAGAACCTTTTTGACCCAAAGAGCCATAAAAGCAAAAAATGTTTTAAAAAGAGAATGAGAGAGCCACATCATATATTTTCAGACAAAATTGAAAAAAATGCCAAACACGATCTCTAGACCAAAGCTAATTCTTCAGCATATTTTATTTCACTGTGTGTCATTTGATGATTTAGTCAAATGTATGAAATGATAATAATGCCAAATCCTGGGTCCCAAATCAATGTAAATATGCCATTTACAATTTGTCTTCCACCTTCAGTTAAGAGTGTTGGGGCATATTTTTCCATGAAATTTGTCCTTAATAACGGTTTCAAAACAATGTGCATGCAAAGTTCTTTCGTAAAAATGTCACAAATGACTGCAAACGATAAGCATATCGTCATATTCACTTTCGGTGTAGACGGCACTGAGCGAGAGAGAGAGAGAAGGAACTGCCTTGCGCTGTGTGCAGGGATCCGCCCACCTGTACTGCTCACCCAATCAAAGTCGTTTGCCAGCGTTTTTATTTATCAGTTTAAACGGTTTCTTATCGAACTTCTGCATTAAGTTGCTTGGGCTTTATATGGACCAAAATCGGGATGAAATCACTTGACTTTGGAACGCCACAGAGAGATGTGCAATAGTTACATTTTATTTCTGAGCCATATGTACTCATGAAAAGAGCCATATATGGCTCCCGAGCCATTAGTTCCCTACCCGCGCGCTAGGTTATTACATCCTGGTACACAAATTAGTTCTACCTCTTCCTCTTTAAATGTTTACCGAGGTTCTGCCATGAGGTAGTTTTGCAAAATTTTGCAAGTAGACGTTTCGACCATGCGCCACAGCGCTCTTGAGTTGGCAGTGATGGCCAGTCTTCTCCTAGTCCCAAGCTAAACTTCTCACTCCTATTCCAGAGCAAGTTTCCGCACCAGGGTAGTGTGAGAGGGGACTCCATGGTCACTGACTGTCTCCACCATGGACTGCATCTGTTTTCCCCTTACCCACAGATGGTCCCGGGTTGATGTATCTTGCCCATGCGTTTTTGCAGATTTTCCCGCAGTACTGAATTTTTATGTCAACGGCCCAAGGCTGGTTATGCAATACCACACGCCTTCCTGGCTGGGAAGGAAATCAAATTGTCATCTCAGACGACTCTTGGCGAGTGTATTTTGAGCAGCCAGGTGCTGCTGTCTGTTTATAAGGTGAATTTTGACCTCCTCCAGGTCAATCTGGCTTTCAGTGAAAGACACACAATTTTAGTATTGGCTGCCATGCCAACAGATACAAATTACCGTAAATTCTCGACTAGCGAGGGCCCTTGCTTAAAGGCTGCGTGTTATGGGAAAAAAAATCAGCTTTGATTTTGTACCGGCCACACAAGACTTAAAGCCACATGGTCAATTAGCCATAAGAACAAACTAATTCATTTCCATTTTGTCACATTTTGAAGGACCCATGTGGAAGAAGGGGTGCTCAAAACAAGGACGGTGTTTGTTAACAAAACTAAGACCAAAGTACCAAACACACAAGTGGGCCCAAAGCAGGGTAGGGTAGTGTAGCCAAATATTTTACTCAAGTAAAAGTACTGTTACTTCAGAATAACAGGACGATAGTAAACAATCACTTGCTATATATCTATATATAGATAATAGATGTATAGATTATATCTAGAGAGCGAGAGAGAGAGAGAGAGAGAGAGAGAGAGAGAGAGAGAGAGAGAGAGAGAGAGAGAGAGAGAGCGAGAGAGAGAGAGAGAGAGAGAGATATTGTCATGTACCAGGACAGGAAACAAGAATAAGAACCCAATCGCGTAACGTTACTCACAATTTATTGGGGAGAAAAGGAATGCGCACATACTCGATCCGGGGATCGATGGTCGCGGAAGTAGATTGAAATCAAACAGATCAGGCCAAAAATATAACAGGATCAAAACACAGGCAAAAACGGAGATTCATAGGACTTGGCATATCACACAGAGTCTAGCAGACGTTTCCCAGACACTCTGACACCAGGCAACTCGCAAGACCATGTTTAAGTAGTCCGGCAGCAATCTGTCAACGCGTTTCAGCTGGTGTCAGTGGGCGGGGCCAATTGGGCGCTGTGGCAACTGTGACAACCTGGCGCCACACGGCGGGGACCAATTGGGCGCCATGGCAACCATGACACACACACATATATATATATATATATATATATATATATATATATATATATATATATATATATATATATATATATATATTTATATTTATATATATATATATGTTTGAGACCGGGTGGAAACATTTGTTGGCCACTAGGCTGTATTTGCCCAAGACACACCATAGGAAATGGTGCCCCTATGACAGCATTACTATATCCATCCATCCATTATCTGCATCATTATCCTCCCTCGGGTTGCGCGGGTGCTGGAGCCCATCCCAGCTATCTTCGGGCAATGCGCAGGTGACACCCTGAACTGGTTGCCAGACAATCGCAGGGCACACAGAGACAGACAACTCACTCGCTCATTCACACGTAGGGACAATTTGGACTGCCAATTAACCTGACATGCATGTTTTTGGAAAGTGGAAGGAAACCGGAGTTCCCGGAGGAAACCCATGCAAGCACGGGGAGAACATGCAAACTCCCCACAGGAATCACTCATCTGCCGGGCCGCCTGAATCAACAACATGTCAGACACGATCTTGAATTGGCACTAAATAATTTAATCATTTTCTAATATATTTACAAAGAAATAACAAGTAACTGTTGCAAAAATATTGGGCAATTGGGGAGTGTGGCAATCCCTTTGCAAGGCATTGTACCCAGGTGTTCAATGCAATCATCATTTTGAAACCGCTTTTAATAACAAGTTTGTGCATCTTTGCAGGACATTGAAGCGTTGGCCATCGTTCTGAGCATGACCGGAAAGTTTGCCATCGCCATCGCTTTTGGTCTCATCTATCTATACACTTGTGAGCTTTACCCCACCATCATCAGGTCAACCAAGCATTATGCTCTTCTTTTATACATCACTTATTGACACCAAAGGAGCTCACTGCCTTTTTTTGACCTGGGATTTTTTTGTTTGCTTGTTGTCATTGAAGTCCAACAGAAAGAACCAAAGGCCTTTTTTTAGCCTAATGTGTGGACCTGTCACATACCAAGGATACCATATTTAGGGATTTAAAAAAAAATACAATTAATGTTACTACCTACAATTCATGATCTTTTTTCCGTCGATTGGCTGCCATAAACTGACATGAATTCTGTCTCAACAATACGCATGTGCAGCTTGGCAACGTAACACTTATTTACAAACATGAAAAGGGATCTAATTGACTCAATTGAGTTGGGGGCCGCCAAAGCTAGGGTCTGGGTGAAGTTGGGTCATATGTTGTTGTTTTTTTTTTTTACAAAAACAGCGCTGATAAAAAACATTCAGCTCTTCTTAAAGGGAAAGTGTTTTATATTTGTCCAATAGATGTCGCTGTAACGTGTAGTAACCAAAAATGAGTCAAGGGAAAACTAAAAACTATCAAGACTGAAAGTGAGGAGACAAATCACCCCTTTCCTTTCAATTTTACCCAGGCTTTCTCAAAGAAAGACAAAAGAAGGGATTTTTTTTAGAAAAGGAATAAAAAGAGAGGAGAAGAAATTAAAAAAATGAGGCATAAAGGAACACCGTAAAAAAAGAAAAATAGGGGGAAATAAAGAAAAAGAAGAATATGGGCAGAAAGAAAGAAAAGAGTAAAGGAAGAAAATAAATCAAAGAGGAAACAGAAAAAAAACAATTTTCTCTCTTTTTTCACTTTTTTTCCTCACTGGTATTTTGTTGATTTTTCTTTTCCTTTTTTAAGTACAGTGGAACCTCGGTTCTTGACCGTAATCCGTTCCTGAACCCTGTTCGAAAACCGATTTGTTCGATCACCGAAATCATTTTTCCCGTTAAAAATAATGTAAATCGTTTTAATCCGTTCCAACACCCTGAATGTTTACCTTGAATGTTTAATGTAAACATAAAGCTAACGTTTGCGTTATCGTAATCTTCCTTACGAAAGATTAGGCTAACATGAACGTGTAAAAATAAAAAAATAAAAGGATAAAGAAAAGAATCATGCATAGCATTTCTTACCTTTGTGGTGGTCAGCAGAAGGCGCAGGTGGACGGTGGGGAGAGGATCAGACACTGGCACACCTCCTTCATATTTTGCTATTATTTCTTTCTTAAATGCAATAGTTGTGCGCACTACTTTTCTTTTTTCACCTGTAGCAACTTTGCTGCTTGCACTGACTTTCTTCGGAGGCATAATTAGGGGCTGAAACACTTCGTACACCTATATTAAAAGCGAAAGCAAAACGGAGCACGTCCGCACGCGATAACAGTTGGTCACGAAAAGAGCGATCTACACCTGTACGCCGCTCAGCATCGCACCCTAGCTTACGCACTCACGCATTACCGGCGTTCGAACTCCGATTTTTTGACCGAACAGCGAAGCAAGAATTTCTCGAAAATTTTTGGTCGGACTCCGATTTGTTCGAACTGAGAGGAGTTCGAAAACCGAGGTTCCACTTTAGTACTTTTTTGTTTCTTTTTTCTTCTAGGTATTTATATTTTCCGTTTTTTCCAATTTTTTTTATCTACTTGACTTTTTTGGTTTTATTTTACCTTTCTTCTGTTAATTTTTCCTAGCTTTATTTTATTACTTTCTATTGCTCTTTTTCTTATTTTTACCTGCATGTTTACTTCTTTTTTTCTTCTTATTCTTTTTTTCCTTTGTTCTTTTGTTTTTTTTCCGCCCAGCTCTTTACTGATTTGTCTTGCTTTATTACTTTTCTTTTTTTTTCTCTTTTTTAATATTCTCTTCTTCTTTTGTTTGTCTTTTTTTTCATTTATTTTTTTCCCGAACTGCCCTCACCACTACATCCAGTTTTCTCTGGGTGGGCAGAACGTGTCCCTGGGTGGGAATTGCCAACCCCTGCCCTCCCCTGGTAACACCCTTGCTTTTCAGGTCCCTGGCGGTAGGCAGCGGCAGCATGATGTGTCGCGTGGGGAGCGTGGTAGCCCCTTTCTGCGTCTACCTGGCCGACGTCTGGGTCCACCTACCTCAGGTCCGACCTCCCATTTTTCTCATCTTATGGATCGACTCTCGAAAAGATAAAAAAATATATTCTCCCTCCAGCTGATTGTGGGCATCCTGGCATTCGTAATCGGCATCTTGACTTTGATGCTACCGGAGACGTTGGGTAAGCCGCTAACATCTACACTGGAGGAGGCCGAAGCTCTAGGCCGAAGTTCTAGAGATAGGAAGAAGGACAAAGCGGTGGACGGAGTGGAGATGAAGGATCACGTGTAAGCGGAGAAAACCAAATGAATTGTTTTCTCCTTCGTGCCTTAAATGACACGTTCAGCTTCTGTCAAGTGACCAACAAAAAAATATTGGGCACAAAATAGTAAAAAAAACGTGAAAAAGGGGCTTTAAAGGGACACAGTGTGTGTTGTTTAGAGCAGGGGTCTCCGATCTTTTTTAAACTGAGAGCTACTTATTGTTAAGGATTAGTGCTAAGGGCACCCAGTTCGATATGAACTGCATTTCTAAAATAACAACTTATCATGTTATTACTATGTTGTTACTACGTTATTACCAGATTTTTTTTCTTGAAGTAGGTTTAAATAGAATCAGACCACCAGTGTTTGCACATTTTGTCAAAAAAGTAATGAGTTATAGTTACTCACTATTTCTTCCAAAAAGTAACTGAATTACTTTTTAGTTAAAGTAACTAGTTACCAGGAAAGGTAAACGTTTCCAAAGATTATGTGTTCTGAGCAAATACAAAACAGTGTGGTGACGTCATTGACTGGAGTGTATCTACAAAGATGGGAATTCCGACTATTTTTGGAGAACAGTTTTTTTTTGTCTTGGCTCACTAGAAGGAGCCCAGTATTGGGGTCCCAAATGGATCTTAAGGTTGTTTTTGTTGCGTTAATCCCCATATTACCAATTATTATGTAACATTATACTCGGAATGATTTAAAAGGTGGTAAAATAAAGAAAGGAAAAAGACAAATAAAACAAGAAAAAAAATACTTTGAATATTTATATGAACATATTAAGATTGAAAAACACAGGAAATATTATTAAAATATTAATAAATTTACAAAAAAAGATAAAATACAAAACAATTAAAACGTTTTTTTTATGCTCAACCAACTTAAAGTCAACAACACAAAATCCACAAAATGTATATTGACAATCACAAGAGAAAAAAAGGCTTCTCGGAGGAACCAACTGTTGATTGGCTGGGAGCTGGCTCCCTCCTTTCCTACACTTCCAAGAACCGGCTCATAGGGCCCAGTCACACAGCCGTTTGCGTCTGTATCAAGGCTGAATCACGGCCAGAAATTTCTGCCTGTGAAGCGGACGCTATTGGACGCTTTGAGATCGCCATACAGACGAGATGCAGCAGTGCTTTACACGCGGTCGGAAATTCACACGCGGTTGGCAGCGCGAAAAAGTTTTGCGCTGCTCAAAACTTTAGGGCCCGGTCACCCTGCCTTTCACGGGCGTATCGAGGCTGAATCACGGCCAGAAATTTCTGCCCGTGAAGCAGACGGTGTTGGACGCTTCGAGATCGCCATATAGACGAGATACAGCAGTGCTTTACTCGCGGTCGGAAATTTACACGCGGTTGGCCGCGCGAAAAAGTTTTGCGCTGCTCAAAACTTTAGAACACGTGTTAACCGCGGGCGGCACACGAGGTAATGACGCGGAAATGACGCGGAATGACGTGCTATTGCCGCAGCCAGGGCGTGGTTACGCGTGGGTAGGACGCAAAATTTCAGCAGGTAATCGTGGGTGGAGCACGGTCATAGCATGTTCTGCGCCTGTATCGCGGTGTTATTACGTGAAATTAGCGTGTTACGCGTGTGACGGTCAAACGCCTTTCTCCGCGTATATACAGCGCGATTTGCCGAGCACACGTCAGTTGTGCTCGAGACCTCAAGGGGTGAACATGGATCCCCGTCACCGTAGTGACCTCGTCTTAATCCATTTTTATTTCTTGACATTTATTTTCATTTCATAACAAGATAATAAAATAAAAATGAAAAACTATTACAATAATAACATATTGGCTTCTTCGGTGCCATAGCTTGAAATCTTGATCTTCACGGGACTGTGTCTTGATCGGTTATGATTTCTACAGCCCGGTGTTATGCCGAGAAATGCATCCCTGCCGAGACTACAACCACTTTTATATCACTTTTAGGGAATGTAATGGCGAACATATAACCAAATCCACTTCGTCTTGCATTTGTTGGGAATGTGCCGTATTTTCCGCACTATAAGGCGCACCGGGTTATAGGGCGCACCCCAAAAAAATTGTTTTTGGTCCTATTTTTGACATATATAAGACACACCGGATTATAAGGCGCTACAATGGGAACGTGGACAAAACAGTCAGATAGTTCAGTCCAACTGATTACCCCCTTAACATTCCGAAAGCTTGCAAAGACGCAAATACGTGTCGAGAACACGTGCGAATGCGGTGTCCGTAAGATGTCACTCAAATGCATCGTTCCATCATTCGGAAGGTTAAAGTCTTGGGATTCAAGAAATGATAACCATTCCTTCGTATCTATTTTCTTTTTCGCTCGCAACTTTACTGTGCATATGACAATAAACACTTGGAATTGAGTTTAATTTAAAAATAGACACTCCATTCCATCCATTATCTGCACCGCTTATCACAGAAACATCGAGTTCAGTCTGAAACAAGACAATATAAAACCGGGAATAGCTCACCGAAGTCATTGTGTTCATAATAGTCAAGTCAAGTCAAGTCATTTTTATTTGTATAGCCCTAAATCACGAAGAGTCTCAAAGGGCTTCACAGATTGTTACACTATATTACACAAACTATTTTCAACCGACAAGAGGAGTAGGTTATTCGTATGCAATGGAGTAGAAGTGAGTTTTAAGTTTAGATTTAAACATTTCCACTGAGGTTGCAGATCGAATCTCAGGGGGAAGAGCATTCCACAGCACCGGTGCCCGGATGGAGAACGCTCTCGAACCAGCAGAAGACTTCTTTGCTCTCGGGATCATCAGAAGACCATGTGCAGACAATGTCCTCTTATATCCGTGAGGGTAGTAAATCCAGGAGAATACAATATTTACAAATACAGAATAGAAAAAAATGCTTTCTCTATGCCATCGGCCACATGCTATACGCATTCATCTTTTTCGGCCAATTGCAGGCTTTGTTTCGCTGTTTAAGCCAATGGCAGCCTGTACATTATAAAAAGGATCCGCCTCTTGACCTCCGAATAACTTTAGCCAATAGTGATCGATTCAACTGATGATTGACACATCTTTTTCGGCCAATTGCAGGCTTTGTTTGCCGTTTGAGCCAATGGCAGTCTGTAAATGATAAGAAGGATCCGCCTCTTGACCTCCGAATAACTTTAGCCAATAGTGATCGATTCAACTGATGATTGACACATTGGTTAGCCAATGAAACGCCGGTAAATAAATCCCACCATCCACCGCATACTACTTGGCGTTCGGGGGAAAATCGAGTCGGCGGCTGCAAGTTAGTTGGAAAACTTAATGTTGATCCATAAATAAGGCGCATTGTATTATAAGGCGCATGGTCAGCTTTTGAAAAAAATAAAGGCTTTTAGGTGCGCCTTAGAGTGCGGAAAATACGGTAATACAACTTAAACCATTCCGTCTTTGTTTTTGTTGTGAACGTAATCGAACGGTAATGCACACCGTATATAAATCACTTTTGAGAACTGTTATGCACTCTACCGTAAAGCTTATTATGCAGAAATAAGCTTTATGGTAGAGTGCATAACAGTTTCAATACGAGCGATTTGAATAGAAAAAGGCAAAATAAACATGTTACCTGCTCAAAAGTGATTTGTATACGGCGTGCATTACCGTTCGGTTACATTCACAACAAATACAAAGACGGAATGGTTTAAGTCGTATTACATTCCCAACAAATGCAAGACGAAGTGATATGTTCGCCATTAAATTCCCTAAAAGTGATATAAAAGTTAGATAAAACGAGGTAAAAGTGGTTGTAGTAGCGAGGGGATGCAAATCTCAGCAAGGATGCATTTCTCGGCATAACGCCGGCTCAGCAGCTTTTATACCCGTGGTCCACACGAGAAAATGACGCGGAAATGACGCGATGAGGAAGCGGAACAGTCGCCGGCGTCTGTTTTGCGGGCATACCACCGATGAACAGCGGGTTGGCCAATTTTGCGCATTTTCCATTGCGGGCAACCACGGGCAAAAAAAACCCGCAAAATTTTACCCGCGATACAGACGCAAACGACTGTGTGACCGGGCCCATAGAGATGTTTCGTTTGCGAATGACATGAGTCGGGTGCTGTCAAAACTCAGCCCCTAATTCGCCTTTTCTTCCCGCGCATTAATAAATCCTAAATCAGCAATCACTATCTAACTAAATGCTAGTCACTATTTTGAGTGGTGACATGATTTGAAAATACGCGACGTAGACAACTTAGAGCACAGGTGTCAAATTGGCCCGCGGGCCAGATCCGGCCCTCTAAGGGATTGAATCCGGCCCGCGAGACAACACTCAGAGAAGCGCAAGAGAAAAACAAACTGCAGGTTGAAATATGTCAACTTGATGTTGCCAAAGAAAGGTGCCTCGAACAAAGACACTGTACTTGTATTTCTCTCTCTCTCTCTCCCTCTCTCTCTCTCTCTCTTTTTCCCAGCCCTTTTACCCCACTCTCTGTCTCTTTCACTCCCTGTGTCTCTCTTTTTCTCTTCCTTTGTTGCTCTTTGTCTCTTTCTCTCTCGTTGTCTTTTTAACTTCTTTTGCTCTAACTTCCTTTTTTCCTTTTCTCTCTTTTCTCTTTCTCTCTTCCTACCCTTTGCGCTTTTTTTTCTCTTTTCTCCCCTTCTGCCTTTCTATTTCTCTTTGGATTTCTTTCTTCCGCTCCCTTTCTTTCCCCCTCTCTCACGACTTCTCTTTTGTTTCTCACGCTCTCTCCCCCTCTCTCCCCCTCTCTCTTTCTTTCTTTGTCCCGCCCTCTTCTCCTTTTCCCTCCCTCTTTCTCTTATTTCTTTATCTCTCTTTTTCTTTCTCTTTAATCTACTAGTCCGGCCCCCGACAGAATGTTTGTTCTATCGTGTGGCCCCCGAGTTAAAATGAGTTCGACACCCCTGACTTAGAGGCAAGCGGAAAACCCCCCAGCTGAAAATGGTGTCAGATTTGACCGTCAGTAATGATAACAGCGTTGTAACGGCGATAGATTACCCCATTACTAGAAAATCACAGTGACCCAGAACCGGTGAGCTATTGGCAGAACAGGTCCGCAGGCATCTCAGCTGTTTTTAAGGGCCACACTAGTGCCCGCGAGCAACATATTGGAAACCCTTACTTTAAAGGAAAGAAATCTAATCAAACAAATGGAAATTAAACTCGTTTAAGATAAAAGCAGCTATTTATATGCTCTCCACTGCCCTCTTGTGGTAAGAAAAGACCATTATTTTGGGATTCACGTCTCTGGTTGGTGGCCTTTTTTTTTGACCAGGGTTCTCCAAAGTGGTGCTCGCAGGCACCAGGGTTCCCCTTATGGAGAGCTGAGGTGCTCGAAGAACTGTTTAGAAAAGAGCTCACAGGTGCTGGGTCATTGCAATTTACTAGAAAAATGTTTTTTTTCTTTGTGGTTGTCTATTCAATCCTACTTCCAATAACTAACCTGGTAATAACATAGTAACACCTTAGTTATAACCAGATAAGTCATTTTACAATTTCATACTTTGCGCTAATAAGTAACAGAAAGTAGCTTTTAGCTTGAAAAAGAGATCCATTTTTTAGACAATGTACTACTAGTGTCAGATGACTTTTTAACAGTGGTTTGTTTTTGTTTTTGCTTTCCAAAAATAAAAAAGGAAATCTCGTAATCATTTTATTAAAACAACATATTAAAATATCGGATGACCAGGAACAAAATTGGAAATATCAAATCTTGTGTTTTGATCTGCTTGTTTGTTTTGTTTTTCTGTGATTTTCAGGGCAAACATCGTCCCGTGTAACGATTTTACTTGAATATACCATTCACATTGTGTTTTCAAAATAAAGGTATGGCATTGGATAGGAAAACTGTGGTGCCCTTTACAAACCTATCTTAAATCTTTTTTATTTTTGCTTCGACTTTAAAGGCAAGAAACATGGTATTTCCCTTTATTGTGAAACTAAATTATCTGCATATATTCTTTATCCTCTGATTCGATGTTATCCTGCCCCCTCTGGTCCAAAAAGCTCAAGTTTTTATTCGCAACATTGTTCATTAATTTTACCAAGCTGTAACTTTGTGGATTTCAAATGCATGTTTTGAGTTACAAGCATGACTAGGGAAGCAGATTCACCTCATATATTAAGTAAGGGCTTGGGTTTCGACTCTGGACAAGTGGGAAATTATAGGACCAAAGGAGCTCACTGCCTTTTTTTGACCTGGGATTTTTTTGTTTGCTTGTTGTCATATTTTTCAAATAAACACAAATGCCAACATAAATAAAAGGACTCTTGTTCTTCCTGACATTATTTTCTGAATATTTTTCATACAGCCTGCATCAGGCTCTCCAACCTTTTCAAACTGAGAGCTACTTTTTCCTCCTAATTAGCACAGACGGCACCCGGTTTGATATACATTTCTAAAACAGCAACTGAGCTACACGTCTCATTAATTAGCTAAAAAGAAAAAAAAGAAAGAAAAACTAAATAGCTAGCTAAAAGAGTAAAAGCCCACTGAATACCTAGATGAAAAGCAAAAAAATCAGCTAGATAGCTAGCTAGAAAGGAGGACAATGTGTAACTTGATAATTGGCAAAAAAGGGTAAAATGTTCTCTAGATGGCATGCAAAAATGTGAAATTTTCTAGATATCTTGCTAAATAGCTAAAAAGGTACGAAGATTGCAAGCTACAAAGCTAAAAAGGTAGCCAGATCACTAGCTGAAAAAAATGCAAATTTTTTGCTCATTCGTTATATAAAACCCATGATTAAGAATTTAGTTTGTATATCCTGTAGAATAATTCAAATATGAATGAATACATTTGTTTAATACAGATTCTAATTCAATTCTCTTAATTGCTTAAAAATAAATATCAATATTTGAATAGATGTTTTTGTGCATGAAGCCCATGAAATTGAATTTATCTAGATTTCTAAAATTACAACTTCCCATTTTACTATGTTGTAACTATTTTATTACCAGGTTAATTGCCAGAAACAGGGTTAAATAGACTAAGTCAACCACTAAAAATCATTTAACTAGAAAATCACAATGACCAAGCACTGGTGATGTATTCTCAGAACAGGTCAGCGGGCACTTCAGCTGTCCTTAGAGGGTATCCGGGTGACTGCGGGCCCACATTTGGATCCCTTTTTAAATGCAATACACATCCACATTCACTAATTACCTAATCTTTTTCCATATTTTTTTTTTACCCAAGTAAACGCAGGCATGTCTGCCTCTGGCTATCGGTGTGTGAGTGTGTGTGAATGGATAAATGTGAATCACATTGTAAAGCACTTTGGGAGGTCGTCAGTGTTTTGAAAAGCACTATATAAATGCAGACCATCTACCATTGACGCATTGTTGTTACTAATTACTTAACTGTGCATACCTTACCTTAACCGAAGGACTAAAATAGTTATTGAGCAGGCAAGGTGGCTAGTAAATCACTTACACGCAGGTTGAGTTGTATCAAATTTCCTAGTAGCGCACCACTGAAATGGTCAATACGTTCACAGAGGCATGAGTTTCAAGTCCCAATTTTAATCATTCAATCTGATGTTAATAGAGAAAGCTAAAGCAGAATTTGAAATTGCACCGCAAAATGAGAATACAGTGGTACCTCTAATTATGAATGTCTTTAGAAACAAAAGTTTCAGGTTACAAAGTACCTGAACGGGAATATATTACAAGGGCATTTAAGGATAAAAACTCAAACATAGAGTACAGTACACGCTGCTATTAGCCGCTTCCAGGACGTAAACAAACTGGCTATTGTTTAAAATCTGCCTGGCAACCGGTGCACATGCGTCTATCCAAGCATGCTCTTTGTGTTACCTTCAAAGTTCAGAGTTCAGAGGAGGAGGAAGGGTTCTGGCTAGATTGCAGGGTGGAGGATGAAGCCATCATTCACTCAGCCCAAATTCAAGACATTTTAGCAAAATTTCACAAAGTCTCGTAATTTGTGGAAAGGAATCACCTGGAAAAGGTGTTGGCAAGACTGGCCTCACGCATTTCAGTCGCATTGTCAAAAACTAGAAAAAGCAGACCTCATTAGATCAGTTCTTCAATAAACACAAGGCAAAAAGGTAAATGAATATTTTTACCCTTTCCTTTATTCTTGTTTTCTTACATGATATGCCTCTCGTTTTAGATTTATTGTGCGGTATTCTAATTTTAACATGTATTTGTGTTATGTTCTGTTGATTTTTTATGATTTATTAAAAATATATCATACTGTACTTTTGCGGGGCTTGGAACATATGAGTGCATTTACATTCAGAGTGCGTCTATACTTATGAAGTTTTCACGTTAAGAGGCTACTCCCAGAACAAATTGAGATTGTGATAAGAGGTACCAATATACATTTTCAGCCTTAGGCCAGGAGTCACCAACCTTTTTGAAGCTGAGTGCTGGACAGAAATTATTGGACGAACTGACCTGCAGTTAGCTTGCTAGTATTATCACTTATGTTGTGGTTTGGGGCTGAGGTTTGCACCTAATTAGAATCCCTGGTCTCACTATCTCCCTCTGCCATGAGGCAAGAGAATCACATGGCTCAATCCGCATTCGCAGGCACTCAGCCAGTAATATGTTACATATAGGGCTGCAACTAACAAATAATTTAATAATCAATGAATCGTTGATTCATTTTTTGCCTACCCATGGACAATATGAATATGAAAAAAAGACAAACAAAAGAAAAAAAATAGGGAAAAAAGAGAAATGGAAGCAAATATAATCAAGCAACATAATTTAAATGAAAAGAAACAAAACAATACAAAAAAGCAAGAAAAACAGAAGAAAAAAATAGGAAAAAAGAAACAAAAATAAACATTAAAGGGAAAAGGAAAGAAAGAAGGGGAAACAAATAAAGCAAGAAAAAAGGGAAATAGCTAGGAAAAAGAAACCAAATAATAAAAGAAAAAAAAGGAAAAAAGGAAAAAAAAGGTTCTGGGGCTCCCTTTGTTCAGTATATTACGACTAATAATATAATTTTCAACACAAAACACACTTAAACCACACTGTAATCACTTCCTTGAAAAATACTGGAAACAGTGCTGTGCAAACGCCATTCCAGCCCCCCCGTGCATTTGATATACCCCCCTCAGATTCCTGTCTGGCAACCGCCCTGATGTAAGTGCTACGTCCCGGAAAATGTGTGTTTGATTCGAAAGTTAAATATAAAATAACTTCATCAAGAATGAAACAAAAAAAGAAAGCTTTTCATTCTTTATTCCCGAATGTTGAACAGATTTGAAGTGCACCCCGCAGCCCAACTCCAATGATAAACATAGCGCTGAAACTTCATTGTTGTAACATTCAGATAGTTCCTTTCTGTTAATCTTACAAGACTTTTGCGTTGCAGTTGGATTGATTTGGCTTTGTTCTCTCATATCCCTAAAATGTCATTTTTGATGCTACTTTGACTTTTGCAAATGCGAAGATGATCCCTGAGGAGGTCCAACTTCCGGTCCGACGTCAAAGGCGCCACGAGCCCAGCGAGCCCCGCTTTTTTTTCTTTTTGCAGGCGTAGTAGATAGGGAACCCGATAACACCTGCAAACAAGCACCATCTTTTGTTAGCAAAAAATTACAAGCGATCACAATACATCGAGGATGTATATTTTCTGCTTTCAAGACGAAATAGCAGTATAATCCACTAGTTAACAGTGTTCAAAATTTTTTCATTAACGGGGTCATCTAACTCAGTTTTTTTCCGCCATTACAACACTTTTACCGTTATTGACGATCAAAAGCAGAGCGTTACTTTGAATAAATTAAGACGAGGCGTAATGGAGAGGAAGGGTGTTTACTTTTGCGTCACTTGGAAGTAAACCATAACATATAATTGTAAACATTAGGGGGCACATTGCATATGCTCAGTGACAATGTGGGATTATGGGTATTGTTGTTCTTATGTTAGTAAGCACATAACATCACATAGAGAGAGGGATTGGATGTACAGTATCACTTAATATTGTTTTACTGTTAACTTTTGTTGTGATCAAAAGTGCAGTAGGCTATGTCTACTTGACCAGTTTTTCAGGTTGTGAAAGTCTGATTTAAATTATTAAACTTACTTTATATTGTTTACTACTTTTTTTATTACACTGTTTACTGTTTCATTTTGTTGCACTTCAAGTGTAGGATACATCTGTTGATGGTGAGGTGCAATGAATATTACAAGGTTCTCTAACATAAGTACCAGTCTGTTCTTGGCTATTCAAATGACTCAAATACTGCTCAGAAGGTTTTGAAATTCTTTAACATAAAACTTTTTTTTTTCAAATAACGGAAATAGTTACTTTCCCTGGTAACTACGTGTAGTTACTTTTACTATAGAGTCATTCAGTTACAAACTCAGTTACTTTTTGGAAGAAGTAGTGAGTAACTATTACTCATTACTTTTTTAAAGTAACGTGCCCAACAGTTCTAGTTAATGGATATAAAAGTGGAAAATATATCAAACTCCAACATAAAGTAAGATTCATTTATTTAACAGTCAGAAAGAGTCTAAAGTAGGGTCGTCCAAACTTCGGGTCAGTTTTTATTGGCCTGCAGCAAATTCTGAAAATATAGTTGAATATGGCCTGCACATGGCGCTTAAGCTGAACTCTGTTGCACTTTTCAGTTTTAACGCTAGATGGAACCAGTAACGGAAAAAGTGCTTCTCCACCCATGCATTTGGGATCCCATGAACTGGAAAACATAGGAATTGTGTTTTCTTTGCTTGTTTAATGAACCTTCTTGTGATTCATTTGAACTGTCATTGAAATTCAAAGTGTATTACTGTGTAACTTATTTTGAAACAAAATAGATTGATTGTTAATTATAGACCCTATCCGTGCAGATAAACGTAAATTTTGGTACTAAAAATAGGTTAACAATTAAATTAGAGTAGATGACCGGCTATCAAACTGAAAAATAAATAAAACATCCATCCATCCATCCATTATCTGCAACGCTTATCTTCAGTAAGGTCGCGGGGGTGCTGGAACCCATCCCAGCTGTCTTCGGGCAGTGGGCAGGGGACACCCTCAACTGCTTGCCAGCACACAGGGACAGACAACTCACTCGCTCATTCACACCTAGGGACAATTTGCACCGGCCAATTAACCCAACATGCATGTTTTGGGAATGTTGGAGGAAACCGGCGTGCCCGGAGGAAACCCACGCAAACACGGGAAGCACATGCAAACTCCACACAGGAGGTTCGATCTCATGACCACAGAACTGTGCCGCACACGCGCTAACCACTGCCCCGCCATGCTGACCAAAATTAAACATATTTAACAAAATAAATATTACCACTCCTCAAACCTAGAACAAGTCCAGTAGCTTTTTTCCCCTCTGTCTAACAGCATAGGAGCTACACTCAGGTACTGCTGAGGTTTGTATTTGAGACTGTATCGCTATATACAAAAAATGTAATCAACATTTTTTTCTCCTCCTGGCCCTTTCAAAAAATGTTTAAGCCAATGCGACCCGCGACTCAAAAGGTTTGCCCAGCCCTGGTCTAAAGCATGAAGTCGTTGATTTGCGTTGAGGTCATTTTCTGCCATTATGTGGCATTTGTGGTTCAAGTTGTGTCCAAGAGGCAGGGACAAAGGAATATTGATCACGAATAAAGCTTGAAAAACAATCTTATTTCATTCATTGAATTTACTTTTTTTTTATTGAGAGTCTAGATCAAGATTCTAGACATTATATTGAATGCATCCCTATTATGAAATCATCATTCCATATCTAGTTACGCCCATGTTGTAAAGGTTGATCAGTATTTATCAAGCCTCTGTGAATAATATCAGTACTGTATGTCAATTCACCAATAGATGGCAGGAGTAGCTTTAATCAGATCTTTGTTTACTCCTAATGCCTAGTTTTGTTCCTGTATCCACCGTATTACAGTGTTCAGTAGAGTGTGGCGATAAAAGCAAATAGATAAGTACAGACTGTTAACACTTTCAAGCTTTATTCTTTCTAACAAAGATGATGAATGGTTCGCAATCGTCGGGAGAGAGAAGGATGACGTTTCGCGCACCCCGATCGCCATGACGACCCGAATCATGTAATCACGTCACCGGAATCATCGGGGGCTAAAAAGGTCTAGCTAAATTCATGCATAATTTCAGTGTTCTTGCAAATTGTAATAAAGTGTTATTTTGCAAGCAAAGTGTCCTTGTGATTATGGAAAGCTTTGTTTAAATATTGAAGGTATAACAAATATATATTAAAAAAAAGACACTAAAGTAAATGTTTAGCTTGAAATGCATCCTTTTACAAAAACCCTTTTTCTCTGAGGTTTTCTGGGGAAAAAGTATTTTTAAGAAACTTAGCAATATTCAACTGTTGTTTAACAGACAATGGTAAAAGAAGCATACTTTTTTGTAATGAAAGATGAAAGTTCAAACTTTCTTTTGATATGTCTTATGCCTATACAGCCGGTGGGTGGGCGGTTGTTTTGTTTCACCTTAACCACTACGGTCACCATTTCCTGTGGTGTGTCTTGGGCAAGTAAGGCCTAGTGGCGCCCACTTAATTTTCTGTAGGCCTTCAAAAATGAGTCAAAATGTCAAAAATGACTGCCACTGGCACTTCCCATTGGAGAGAAACGTCTGGCACTTGAATGGAATAAACAAAAAAAAATGTCAAACATACTGGATTAATTGCAAACCACTGAAATACTGACAGTCTTTGAATATTTTAATACTGCTGATTAATTGAACAGCCCAATCGCATACTTTTTAATGCTAAACTATTACATATTAAAACAATAAGAGTTTCAATATTTCAGTTTGTATTGAATCCAGGATGTATGAACTTTTTTATTGCATCGCAGAAAAAGAAGAACTTTATCACAATTTTACAATTTTCTGAGACAGTCCTGTAGTTTGAAGATGAAAACAAATGTCATTTTTTTTTAAACTGAGTAAAAAGTAAGTAGTTACCAAGGATCAGCGCCAGAGCTCCCAAGACCAGCAACAGGAGCAGGACAAGAGGGGCCAGAAGTAACCTTGCACCTGACACGAGATAACAAGTTTTTTCCCATCAAACATGAAAAAAGCTGAGAAAAAAAAGCAAAAACCGTCAAACTGACAGCAGACGGATCCTCGGACGAAGCGGCGCAGGTGCGGCCTGTGTGGCAGGTAGCGATATTTGCAGCCAAAGACGCTCAAATTGGACGTGTGATCTCCGAAGTACCTGACAGAGGTCGAGAGGTTCACATAAGCAACTTGAACTTTTTTAAATTCGATTTAAAAATTCGATTCGAAATTTCTTAATACATTATATTGTGAGATGTTTGCATCTGTTATTTTATCAAATACATTGTTAAATAATTGAGAGCGGACTGTTCACCTTCAAGGTTCGTATAAACACGGAAAGGCTCTATAGGTGTTGGGTAATAATTGAGTTCAATACGGATGACAATAAAAGAAAGAAAGGACTGCAAGCAAAAAGAGCAGAAAAATTTGCCAAACTTGGACTCGTTTTAATAATATTGATTGCTCAGAAGCCGAGTCCATTCAATTAGAGACTGATGATGTTTTACTTATTTTAAAAAATTATATTTTTTGTGTATTTTTCAGAGGGTCTTTGTCTAAATTGGTTGTCATTATTGTGTTTGCATTTTATCACTTATCTATAACCACTTCTTTATAATATTATAATAACACTTAAGAGTTAATATATATACACACATTATATTATTGTTTTGAATTTTCAGGGATTTTGTGTTCTTGTTTGACTTTAAAACTGTGTGAAAGACGTTGAAATTGTTTTGTTTTTTAAATTTCTTTGGGGGTAGATCTGCACATATTTTAATATATATTTTATGGGTTTTTAGGGATCCCATGCAAAACATATGAATTTACTAATTAGTAAATCATTTGGTGCATCATGTTTTATAATTATTGATACTAAATAATTAAAAAAAAAAACATCTGGGGAGCCGTTTGAGGGCCAAGCCAAAAGAGCCGGTTTTCTAAATAGAGCTGTCCTCTTGGGTGCGACCAATAGGGGGGCGGTGACGCTTCACATGACTACGCCATAATAACAAACCACAAGTACAGGTGTTTCGGCGTCATTTACAGCCACTTATTATAATTTTTTTTTTTTTTAAATAATTGCTTGGTCTAAAGAGTCAAGCTTAAAAGAAACATGGCATTAGCAAGAAACATGGGAGAGTAGAACATTATTGGAAGATATTTTTTTGATCAATTTATGTGTTAGATTCCGAGTTTTAATTATATATTTTCACGTTTTCAATAATAATTACTTTAAACGAGCAAAATGATCTGCTGTCCAGACGCTCCCCAACTTACGAACGAGACTTTTGGACTATCTCGCAAGTTGAATTTGTTTGTAAGTTGCTTCAGTGCTATATTTTGTATGTTTAAGGTTTATATAAGTATGTTTAAGGCTTGTACAAGTAACCTGTATTGTTTTGTACAAAAAATAAACATTTCATAAAATAAAATGCTTTAAAAAGATAAATAAAGTTAAGTGCAACTTCCTTTTGGAAGATAAGCTTCAAGAGGTTTTCCCTGTGTTAGAGAGTGGCGATCCAACCATTTTCTCAACCGCATCAAGCTTTCTTATTCCACTTTCATTTCAAAAGAAACGGCTTGCATCTTCTTTACACTTAACACCATCCATATTGAATGGATGCACGAGATATTAGATAATAAAAATGTAAATTCCTTGGCACGCTGGAGATAGTATAGACATAGTATATACAATATACAATGTTTTCACACGAACTAAGAAGAGGAAGTGAAGTTTTTTTTTTTTCTGGCTGGATGCTGTGGAAAGAAGCACTACAGTAATGTCCTGTACTCGGAAAAAGGTGCACAAAAGACAAAATCGAACTTACAGCAATGTCCGGATATTTTTCGACACCCCGAAAAAAATGTTCGTATCTACCGTTTTTCGGAAGTCGAATGGTTGTAAGTAGGGGAGCGTCTGTATTATGCTCTTTTTCTAATTATATATATATATATATATATATATATATACATATATATATATATATATATATATATATTTACAAACACTTTTTCATCAAGATAATAAAGTGAAAAAATATAGTAAATAACAATTATCTGCCATCTGTCAAATAAGACAATTTTACTCTTTATAAATATTGTTTTTGTTAAAAAAAAAAACCTTAATGAGTTGATTTCTTTTTGGGAAACACGTTTATTTTTCTTATTTTACTTGAAAATCAAGTTAAATGATAGTAATTGAGAATGATAAATACCGGTACTTGAAAAGAGATAAATTATCTGCCATATACAATGATTCCTTGTCTATCGCGGCAGGGGTTAGGTTCCAAAATAAACATGTGATAGGCACAATCAATTACGTGCAGGCTTTTTATTTTTATTTACAATTATCATAGAATTAATTACACATGATTAATTATAATAATATTTATGTCAAACAACTACTATCTTTGGGAACGTTTAGCCAATTGGATGCACGATGGATATCCGTGAAGGAAAAAAATTGTGGAAATTAAATTAATTATAGCGAGGGATTATGAAAATACAGTGTTGCTCATTGTAAATATTTTTTTGTAGTAAACACGTTTACCTGAGTTGACGGTAACGCTCGCCACAGCGGTAACAAAAGTTGGTGTTACACTGCGTGCATGTCATGTGGTCACATCCTTCTGTGCGTTGAATGTGAATCTATGCAAAACAAAAACATGAAATAATAAAGCAGGGGTCAGGGACCCATGGCTCACGAGCCATACACGCCCCTTTTCATAAGTACATATGGCTCGGAGATAAAAATTTACTCATGAAAATTTCAACTGCATTCATGCATTTCTACTTAGGCTTGAATGCAGGTAGACACATGTAAAGCCAATTAATTCAGACTATTTCGGTCCAGTATATAATGGTCACAGTTTTCACTAGTTTTAAGTCAGGGTGTCTCAAAAACAGACCCCGATTTGGCTATATGTTCACTGTTAAGACACTTGATGATGAAAACCCACAGAACAAACTAAACTTCCCAAAATGCCTGCGATAGAGCAATTTGATTGGGTAAGTGGAAGGAGCAGACGTATTTGATTGGGTGAGCAGTAAGGGAAGGCGGATCTCTGCACACACATTTTTACAAATGAACTGCTTGCACGTTGTTCTGAAACTTGTATTTACAAAAAAATATGTCAAAATAAGTCTCAACGATCTTAAGTAACTGATGGAGGGAGACAAGTTTAAAGTGGTATATTTGTTGATATGGAACACAGGCGCTGGCGTTATTATTTTATAAATTGTATCAAATCATTCATTATCACACAGTAAAATGGGCAGAAAAAAATCGCTTTTGTCTGGAGAGCGGGTTTGGTGGTTTTGTTAAATTTTGTCTTAAAATATATGGTATGGCTCTCACTCAAAATAAAAACAATCAAAATATTTTGCTATTATGGTACTTTCTGTCAAAAAGGTTCCCGATCACTGGACATAAGTCATTGCAAAGCCAAAAACCCTAATCATGTGCACTTACCTTGCACTTGGGGCACTTTTGCGCGTTACGCTGCCCACGTTCGATGACGCAAGCCCAATTTTTCAGTTGTTTGTCGCCTTTGCGGTAGTCACGGCACTTGATGCCCTGATGCCAGGGAGCCTGGCACTTAAAGCACCACACAAACTGGCAGCCGTCGCACCGGACCTGCAAGTCGAGCACAAGCCACTCAGATACAAATGTTTTAACTGCATGAGAACCAGATACTCTCTCTGGCTGTAGAGGAAAGTGTTCGCACATGACGTCACGTAGCCTTCCCTCGCAGAATGAGAGCCATGAAAGACGCAAAGTAGCTCCCTAGCGGACAGCACTTGAATGAGCATTTGTGTTAAAAGAAATACGAATAACCACGACAGTTGAATAGAACCACCACTTGTTACGATGGTGATTTATTGCTGTGTCAACCAGAAGGTTGAAGCCCGATTTGGAATTTAATCGTATTTATGTCGATGAAGACAGAAAACGGCGATGTTTTTCTGCTATCGAATGGAGTGACTCGCAGCCCCTTAAATTATCCAGGATTAGCTGTGAGTATTTTTTACAAGGTATGTTGTATGTTCTAACAATATTATAATAAGTAGGTACAAGTGTTGTAGCTAACTTTGCCTCACCCACAGAGGAGTCTCAATCCTCTTGAAGCCTTCAGCTTTTTCTATGTTTCTCAGTGCTGCATTTTTTCGTCAGAACGAGTGTCATGATCGTAGTCTTATTAAGGAATATTGATTTGTGTGATTAAGATGAATAAATGAGTGCACATTCGTTTGGAAAGGGAGAGGGGGGCGTGAGATTTCGCATGGAAGTTGAAATTAGCAACAACGAGTCACGCCAAGTATACTCAATGTAGCTACTGTAGCTAAAATAAAAATGATAAACATTTTGAGCAGCTTTTGGTTATAGTCAATTTGAGATTTGATAGCACCTTGGCTAGAACAAATACACAGATAACTTTAGTGGGTTTTATATATATATATATATATATATATATATATATATATATATATATATATATATATCTTATCTCATCTCATTAGCTGCACCGTCGCGGGGGTGCTGGAGCCCATCCCAGCAATCATCGGGCAGTGGGCAGGGGACACCCTGAACTGGTTGCCAGCCGATCGCATGGCACACAGGGACAGACAACTTGCTCGCGCATTCACACCTAGGGACAATTTAGACCGCCAATCCACCTGAAATGCATGTCTTTGGAATGTGGGAGGAAACCGGAGTGCCCGGAGGAAACCCACGCAAACACGGGAAGAACATACAAACTCCGCACAGGTAGGCTGGTAACTGGATTTGAACCCACACAGGAGGTTCTCAAGACCTTAGAATTGCCGCTAACCACTGCGCCGCCGTGCTGCCATATATATATATATATATATATATATATGAAATCATTCAATTTTTACCATTTTTATTCAACAGACGGGATTTAAAAACCTGACAGGTACCACGTAGCCCATTGGCTGTAGTTTGCCCACCCCTGATTTATATGGAAAAAGTAATAATGTGCATTCTTATAAAATGTTTGTATTTGTCATCTGATACCTGGTCTCTAATGGAGGACACAGTATAGTTAAACTTAACAATTCCAATTGGATTTGGATAATGGATATCTTAAATAGTGATCTGTATCAGAACTCCCATTCATAGAATAGACTTGCGTTGTTTTCACCTTGTACTTGTGTTCAGCACGGGCGGGGCTGGCGCGGCCAAGAGTGGTGAAGTGCCTACAGCGTGGGCAGGGCTTGGTACCGGTATCCAGCTGACTCAGCTGCAAGAAGTATCTGTACCGGAGCAAATCTTGGCCAGCAAGATGCGAGACCACTTCGCCATCCTCCAGCATCCCGCTGCACTCCAGGATTGGACAACGGATGTGTGCCTTGGCCGCTTGGACCTGCGCAAAACAGGTAAGATTTTAAGACCAAGACTATATATATATATATATATATATATATATATATATATATATATATATATATATATATATATATGTGCCCTCTTGCAAGGTCAAGGTATAGTGGCCTACAAGGCCAGGCGAGCAGTGTTTTGCCCATAAATAAAAACATAAATACCCTGTGTTCAAGATATAGCATAAGGCTAAAAATGGATGTAAGTTCATTAGGACGTGTTCTACATAGATATATAGTGTTTAAGTTAAAACTTGAAACAAAATAATACTTCTTCCAGGTTTCCATCATCTCTTAAGGTTCGGCCAGCTCAATGTAAACAGAGACTCAGACAATGGCAGAGATGGACTGTTGCATGTCCAATCCATCTCCATCCATGTTGAAATATTGACAAGGCAATGTCGAAATTTCTTAAAAGTGTCTACATGAATTCCCTTTAGGGATGAATAAAGTATCTATCCATCTATCTACATGATGTATAAACAACGATATCTTGTAATAGTTCAAACAGATGTAAAGCTTTTACACCTTATTTTCGCAAACATATTGGCAGTTGGTCACAATGCAATGTATTGTGCAGTTTTCACCATCCGGTGAAGGAAATTCAAGTCTCAATATCACATCCCCTGTGGTCATGGTCCTTCTTTGGCGGTTTAGCTTGGTGTCATAATGATGACAATACGGTAAGTTTTATAAAAAAATCTCGTAATATAATTGCCATAAAGTTCGTTTTTCACCCAAAATATAAAAGTCAAAACTGATGCAATGCATATTGTATGATGTGATACTAAAAATTTCCGGAAAAAATATTTTTTCCCACGGATTTAGGATCTAGTATCAGGATTGTCACCCGCTGCTGCCCGTCAATGCTGAGGTCCAGCTCATCCTTTCAGAGCGTGATGATGCTTTACACAGAAAACAACAGTGACCAAATGATGTAGGTGCTGTACCTGAGTCTGCCAAGGAGGCTTCTACTGCTACTGATAACCATGTTAACCAGCACAATATGTTTCAATTGAGCGCCACCAGGCTGTAATTGCCCAAAACACACCAGAGGAAGTGGTGCCCTGATGACCCTGGAGGTTAAGGGATCCGTACTAAAACTATGTGTGAATACTGAACTTAAAAAAAACAAAAAAACATTCATTGATAAAAATAAAACAAAAAACAACTATCGATACTTTGGCTCTTGCCAAAATTACATTGTTCTTCTTTGTCTCTCTGTCTCTCTGTCTCTTTAAGTGCTGTGCTAGATTCTTGAAGACGTACTGCTGCTGATATTCATGACCCAATTTTCTTACCCAAGGACACGTTAACATTTAACAAGAAGGGGCCGGAAATCGAACCTGCGATTTTTAGTAACATTCTTAACATGTAACTGGAAAGAACGATTAGGGTCAAATGTGACACCTAAATTTTTGACCGAATCACTCTGGGTGATATTACATTTGTCAATGTTCAGAGCAGTGTCAACTTCAAAGAAATCCGTCAATGACAGAAAATTGTCGATAATGTAACATCTGCAGGCATAGAAATATAAAATTGTAAATGTTTATGCAGTTTTGTTTAAGTTATAGTTCATAACAAAAGACAAGCTTTCAAATGTTGATCTCTCCTCCTCCCAAGTCCTCCCAATTAAAATACTGTATTAAAAATCGTGTGCTGCAGATCAAGTTATTGGTCGGGCTAAAATACCGACAGCCTGGGTTGGTTTGGATTTTTTAGGCCTGATCTTACTTTTAGTTGGATCTAGCGCATGGGTTAGGCAACCTATGGCTCGGGAGCCATATATGGCTTTTTTCATGGGTACATATGGCTCCGAAATGAAATGTAACTTTTGCACATCTCTCTGTGGCGTTACAAAATCATCCCGATTTTGGTCCATACAAAGCCGAAGCAACTTAATGCAGAAGTTCGATAAGAAACCATTTAGACTGATAAATAAAAACGCTGGCAAACGACTTTGATTGGGTGAGCAGTACAGGTGGGCGGATCCCTGCACACAGCGCAAGGCACTTCCTTCTCTCTCTCTCGCTCAGTGCCGTCTACACCGAAAGTGAATATGACGATATAATTATCGTTTGCAGTCATTTATGACATTTTTACGAAAGAACGTTGCATGCACATTGTTTTGAAACCGTTATTAAGGACATATTTCATGGAAAAAAAAATTGCCTCAACACTCTTAACTGAAGATGGAAGACAAATTGTAAATGGCATATTTACATAGATTTGGGACACGGGATTTGGCATTATTATCATTTCATCTATCTATCTATCCATCTATCTTGGTCATATCCCTCAAGAGGGGGGACCGACAGCAAGACAAACACATACAGTAACAAAGAAATAAAAGGGAAAAAAAAAAAGCAAAAAAAAAACCACACAACATTTTTTGGACCATGGCCAACCCAATTGCCCAAACACCCAAACAAGTTCGGCACCTCGGCACCTAAGTTGGTCATGCTTTTCGTCCCTCCAGATGAAAGAAATACGTATTTCATACATTTGATTAAATCATCAAATGACACACAGTGAAATAAAATGTGCTGAAGAATTAGCTTTTTTTCAATTCTGTCTGAAAATATATGATGTGGCTCTCTCAATTTATTTTTAAAACATTTTTTTGCTTTTATGGCTCTTTGGGGCAAAAAGGTTCCTGACCCCTGGTCTAGCGCAACATCAACTAAATCGGGAATCGGGATCAGGTGCGATTACATCTGGGAAGAAGCACTGACGGGAAAGTGTTCATGAATAATTCAAAACGTGATGCCAGTAAGAAGAATGCGCTCGTCTGTCGGTTGTTGTATTGGAAAACTTAAGAAACCAGTCACTAGATCCTTCTAAAAAGTTTACCGGTGCAATTGGGTTCAATTAAGTGAGGCATGTACTTTTTTGGACAGAGTGATAATAACCAGGTGGGAAAAAAGCAACAAAACCAGTTTAGCTGGTTCATCTGTTTCATGAGTTAGCAACATTTGTTGCCATGTTAACCCAATTGAGGTTGGTGAATTGTCAATTTTTGAGTTTTTCCTTGCCCTCGTGTAGGTTTTAGATCAGGGGATGTGTAATAGTAGTATGTGGTTCGCGATCATCTGTGGCCTGTGCAGCCCTTTGAGACTCCTTGTGATTAAGGGCTATCCAAATTAACACGACTTGTGTTGACAACACAAAAATCTTACAATTAACCACAATTGTGGAACAATGACTTGAAAAACTTGTAAAGCCTTCAAACTTTCAAGAAAAAATACAAAGAAAATTTAATTCAAGGTTACATTTAAGAATCATACGAGAAATGCAAATTCATTTCGAACCTTCATATACGAGTTCTTATTGTTCAAATTTAACCATGAAAGAAAAAAATAATAAAAAAATAGCAAAAACACACATATCCCTTTATCGAAATGGTTTAAGTCTAAATGTGTGTGTGATCATGTTGAATCAAATGATGTAATGAGAAATTATAACCCTACATTTATTATCCGAGTGTTCAATATAATTTTCTTTTCTTTGAATGGTGATTAAAAATGGATTTGTTTTCCGTATAATACCTTGATAGAATAACTGGTTACATGATTTGATTGATGTGAAAATAGTTTTTCCCTTTCTCTACTTTCAAGTATGTATCAAAGTTGTTGATTTTGAATTCATTGTAATCGTGCATTTGTTGAAAAGAGGGAAAAAAATAAAAAGGGAAATCAATCAAAAATGGCATCGCTCGTTTCCATCATGAAACCTCATCACATTTACTTTGTGTATTTTAATAACTAAGGGAAGCTAAAAGATGACAGAACTTGATTTTTTTTCCTGTGGTAACTAGCCCATTTTTGGGGTGCTCAAGCACCCCCAAATTCAACCCGAGTACTTCCAAAAACTATAGCAGTTATAAAACTCTTTTTCCCATAATAAAGGACAGGATATGCTTAAATATGATAAAAACATTAGATAATTAAAAAAAGAAGAAGAAAAAGAAAAAAAAAGTAAAACGAAACCAAAATGTGAACACCGCAGTGTAAAAAACACTCCACTGCCTTGAAATGGTTCAGTCCATTTGATTCCTAGCACCAAATTCAATATTTAATTTTGTAATATTAATGCAGTTATATATTTTGTATCTTTGTAGAATTTGCGCAGTCACATTTTGGTAGAATTTCTGTATTTTTGACTTTTACTTTAGTTTTATTTTTGTAGTGTTTCTGTCGTATCATTTATGTAGCAGTATTTTTGTATCATAGTATTACGGTAAGGCTTTTTTTTTAGAATTTCTGTAGAAATATTTTTGAAGCGTTTCCATAGTAGTATCTTTGTAGTATTTTCAATATTACTGTAGTTGCATTTTTTCAGTACTTCTGTCATATTAAATATGTGTCAGTATTTTTGTATTAATGTGTGTGAAGTCTATATATACAGGACTGTCTCAGAAAATTAGAATATTGTGATAAAGTTCTTTATTTTCTGTAATGCAATTGAAAAAACAAAAATGTCATACATTCTGGATTCATTACACATCAACTGAACTATTTCAAGCCTTTTATTATTTGAATAGTGCTGATTTTGGCTTACAGCTGAAAAAAACTCAAAAATCCTATCTCAAAATATTAGAATACTTCCTCAGACCAAGTAAAAAAATAATTTTATAACAGCAAAACTAAATCAAACATTTGAAAATGTCCATTGATGCACTCAGTACTTGGTTGGGAATCCTTTTGCACGGATTACTGCATCAATCCGGCGTGGCATGGAGGCAATCAGCCTGTGGCATTGCTGAGGTGTTATTGATGCCCAGGATGCTTCGATAGCGGCCTTCAGCTCATTTGCATTTGTAGGTCTGGTGTCTTTCATCTTCTTCTTAACTATACCCCACAAATTCTCGATGGGGTTCAGGTCAGGGGAATTAGCAGGCCAATCAAGGACAGTGATGCCATGGTCAGTGCACCAGTTACTGGTGGTTTTGGCACTGTGGGCAGGTGCCAGATCATGCTGGAAAATGAAATCCTCATCTCCATAGAGCATTTCAGCAGATGGAAGCATGTAGTGCTCTAAAATCTCTTGGTACACAGTTGCATTTACTCTGGACTTGATGAAACACAGTGGACCAACACCAGCAGCTGACATGGCTCCCCAAACCATTGCTGACTGTGGGAACTTCACACTGGATTTCAAGCAACTTGGATTTTGCTCCTCTCCAGCCTTTCTCCAGACTCTGGCGCCTTGACTTCCAAATGAAATGCAAAACTTGCTTTCGTCTGAAAAGAGGACTTTGGACCACTCTGCAACTGTCCAGTGCTTCTTCTCCATAGCCCAAGTCAGACGTTGTCTTGAGTTCAGAAGTGGCTTGACCATGGGAATACGGCTATTGTAGCCCATTTCCCGGACACGTCTGTGAACTGTGGCTTTTGATACCTGGACTCCAGCTTCAGCCCACTGTCTTTGAAGCTCCCCCAAATTCTGGAAGCGGCTCTTCTTCACAATTTTGTTAAGGCTGCGGTCATCTCTCTTGGTTGTGCAGCGTTTCCGGCCACATTTTTCCCTTCCAACAGACTTTTTGTGGATATGCTTTGAAACTGCACTCTGTGAACAGCCTGCTCTTTGAGAAATTTCTTTTTGTGTCTTACCCTCCTGATGGAGGGTATCAATGATGGTCCTCTGGACAGCAGTCAGATCAGCAGTCTTCCCCATACTTGTGATTTAGTTTACTGAACAAAGCTGAGTGTTTTTAAGGATCAGGAAACCCTGGCAAGGTGTTTCGAGTTAATTAGATGATTCAGGTGATTAGTTGAGTAGCCTACTTGTATACTTTTTCATGATATTCTAATATTTTGAGATAGGATTTTTGAGTTTTCTTTAGCTGTAAGCCAAATTCAGCAATATTCAAATAATAAAAGGCTTGAAATAGTTCAGTTGATGTGTAATGAATCCAGAATGTATGACATTTTTGTTTTTTTAATTGCATTACAGAAAATAAAGAACTTTATAACAATATTCTAATTTTCTGAGACAGTCCTGTATATATATATTTTGTGTATTTCTCTGAACATTCCCCTAATATTCACTGTCTATATATCTTTTGCTGTTTTAGTCTCATGACCACCCAATGATGTGTCAGTCTAATGTCCACCCAATGATGTGTCAGTCTAATGTCCACCCAACGATGTGTCAGTCTAAAGTCCACCATACTTGTACTAAATAAAGCCGGCTGCGGCGGGGAAGAAGAAGGAGGACGATTGTAGAGCCGAGAACACATCCCCTGTGTTTCTCCCCGTTTCTCCCCCGCTGCAGCGGAACGAAAATGTACATTGTCTCTGCCTGAATTTCCTTTTATATCTGATGACCGGCCACACGAGGTTTACCCACATTTGGACCCCCACAATGTGTTATGTAGAAGTTTTTTAGTAGTATTTGTCTAGAAGTATTTCCATACTAGTATCTTTGTAGTATTTCTTTAGTGTTTTTAATATTACAATAGTCTCCAGCTCCGCACCGCGAGTGAAGCTAATGAGTGAAGCTAATCTGCTATGGACACTTGAATGCCACGATTTTGGCGTCTGTGGGTTTTTGAAAAGAACCTAAAGCACGGAGTCGACGTTGACGTTGATTCGGCGGATAGATAGAGGAGGCCGATTCGCCTGCTTTCCGAGATCGGCCATTGTTGACGCTGGCAAACATGGCGGCGCTACTTGTATAGCGACCAACAGTGGGGGAAACTAAGTCCGGCGAAAATAACAACTTCAGACTCAGAGGGCGATCGGGTGATGCGATCAGCGGACGGTGCCGTAAGAGGAACGTGAAGTTTTCAAGATGCCGAGCAGAGATAAAGAACTCGAGGAAATTAAAAAGTCACTCGGCTTTTTAATGGATAAAATGGATATCGTCACCAGACAACAAGACACAATTTTGAGTTTGGTGGCTGAAATCAAAGACCTAAAAAACGAAAACATGGAGAAAGAAAAGAGGATTATTGCGCTAGAAGGACGCGTTGCAGATCTGGAACAGTATACCAGGATAAATGACATCATTATCACCGGTCTGGACATCAAACCTCGGACCTATGCCAAGGTTGTGGCAAATACAAATATTGCAACAGATGCTGATGAGGATTCTGCTGAGCAACAGGTCATTGCTTTTATGAGTAAAAAAGGCATATCCATCAATGCTGAGGACATAGAAGCATGCCACCAATTAACAAGAGGTGACAACCGACCCAAGGCGACCATCGTAAGGTTTGTTAACAGAAAACGGAAACATGAAATCCTTAAGCAAGGAAAAAAACTAAAAGGGACTAATGTTTATTTAAATGAACACTTAAGCAAAAAAAACTCTGACATTGCAAGACAGGCTCGATTTTTGAGGAAAACGAACAAAATACAAGGAACATGGACTTCAAGGTGGTCAGGGGTCATAATAGACAATAAATTAAGTTGGAAAACACACATCAGACACATACAAACAAAGGTATCTAAAAGCATTTCAATAATTAATAAAACCAAAGTTCTTTTACATTATAATGCATTGTATTTATTATATTGTTCTCTCGTTCTGCCATTTTAACATATGGTGCAGAAGTCTGGGGCAATAATTACAAAAGTTCACTACAGCCCCTTTTTATCCTTCAAAAACGTGCAATAAGAACCATACACAGGGTAGGATATCGGGATCATACCAATATTTTATTCATGCAGTCCAATTTATTGAAATTGGATGATTTAATAAAATTTTTCACTTCACAACTGTTATTTAAGGTCAACAAAAACATAGTGCCAGAAAACATACAAAGATTATTCACTCGGAAAGAGGGAAATTATAACTTGAGGGGCTGTGGTGAATTCAAAATCCCAAAGGTGAGAACCACCAGGAGAAGTATGTGTGTGTCTGTGTGTGGAGTCAGACTTTGGAATAATTTGCAAAATGAAATCAAACAATGTCCAAATATCCATGTGTTCAAATTTAAATACAAAAAGGCATTACTGGCGAAATACAGAGATGAAGAAAATGAGATATGAGGGAGACTGGAAATACTGCACTTCAAACTATGGCTAACTTGTTGTTATTGTGCTATTATCACATCAGAACTGTTATAAGTATTGTGTTTATTTTTATTGATATTATCACTGGTGCCGCAGTGACATTATGCGCATTATGACGTTGAGGGATGGGTATTGCGAAGATTAGTGTATAAAATATCTGATTATTGTAACTATTATAATTATTGATATCTGACCTATGTAATAAGTATATCCATGAGATTTTGTTGTATTGGACACAAGAGGAGCTATCTATAAAATGTATTTAATAGGGAAGATCAAGGGGTAGGAAAAATAAGCATCTGCTTCTGACTACCCCTTTTCGAACATGTTGTGTGACATTATTTCGTTAATGACTCATTGTTTTTGTCCTGTTTTTATTTTTATGTTCGAAATAAAGTTTTCATTTATTCATAGTAACATTTTATAGTACTTATGTAGCAGCATTTTTGTGTGAAGTATTTTCATACGAGTATCTTAGTAGTAATTCTTTAGCATCAGTGTTCTCGTTTGCCCGCGTCCCTGCGTCCTAGACGCATCATTTTTGCTGGGGACGCATAGTGTCAAATCAACGTGCGTCCCCGGGATGCAACTTTTTATTTACACAAATTTGTCATTATTACCCGATCACATTTTTTTGAACAAAGATTTACCGCACTCCAAACTTTTTGTCAGGCAGATCTGGCATTGTTGTTTTGGTCTCGGGGTTCGAGTTTTCGTCTGCACGAAATCTCGTTGCTTCGAGATGACGTCATTGTTGTGGTAGGTTGTCGTTGAGTGAAGGTTAAGTATGCATACCTGTCAACCTGTACGTTTTTGCCGTACAAAGTACGTTTATTATGCATTTTAAGACGTGTACAACGTACAATAAAATCTGTACAGAAAAACGCGAATTTGTCACTTATGGGTACCATCCGGTATACACCGACTATCACGAAACAGCAAATCATTCAAGTCAAACCAGTTCGAGTTGTGTAGTCCGTCTCTTTTTAGAGAAGCGGCTTTTTCGGCTCAACTCTCAAACGGCTCACTTGCTTTGATAGATAGATAGATAGATAGATAGATAGATAGATAGATAGATAGATAGATAGATAGATAGATAGATAGATAGATACTTTATTCATCCCCGAAGGGAAATTCACTTTTCCAGCAGCATCCCTAAGCTGAGAACAATCATGTACAAACAAACAAACAATGCATTATATTACGAATTATTATGTTGTACAGTAAAACCTCGGTTTTCGAACGCCTCTCAGTTCGAACAAATCTGAGTCCGACCAAAAATTTCGAGAAATTCTTGTCAAAAAATCGGAGTTCCGGGGTGGATGTTTCTCATCACATTTTTTTACTCCTTTTAATTTTCTCAGGTGCAATTGCACCACCAATACACTAGGGGACGTCCAAGATTAAACAAATGTGTAGCAAATGGGCCGAGTTACAGAATTTCACCAAACCGATGAAGCTACAGCCACCAGAGTCATCATGACTTTAACGACACTGTCATGAACCACTTCCGAAAAGTGCTAAAAAGAAGGCAGAAGCAAGTGTCATTGGATAGATATTTTAAGAGAAAAGAACATCCTGTAGCCAGTCATCCGTGGCAAAGAGATTTGAACGTGTGAGCACCCCTCAGATAGAAGAGCTCCCCGAAGTTTTTATGAAAGGGGACTCTCCTTTCAAACAATAATTTTCCTTCCTCGTCCATCCCTCTCACCGTCCATCTGCACCTTCTGCTGACCACCACAAAGGTAAAAAATCCTATTCATAATTCTTTTCTTTATCCTTTTCTTTTCTTTTTACATGTTCATAAAGCGTAATCTTTCGTACGGAAGATTACGCTAACGCGAACGTACGATTAGCCTGGGTTACATTTATGTTATTTGTGTCTTAAAGGTAAACAAAGGTAAACATTCAGGGTGTTTGAACGGAATAAAACGATTTACATTGTTTGTAATGAGAAAAATGATTTCTGTGTTCGAACAAATCGCTTTTCGAACAGGGTTCTGGAACGGATTATGGTCGAGAACCGAGGTTCCACTGTAAAGAGAAGTTAAGAAAATGAAAAAAGACAGGTTTGTGGTTATCCATTTAATCAGTATATTACCAAAAATAATTTAATGCAGAAAATGAATTAATAATTTGAATAAGAAAATGTATTATTCCACTTAATTATATTTGCATGTATTTTTTCCTTCTACAGTGAATGTCCAAGCTACTTAATTTTTGAACTTGTTTTATAATAAACCTCATTCATGTCAGGCAAGATAGTTAGTATTAGGTGAAAATCAACACAAAATTGGTCATTTCTACAGTGTCAGTAATAAGTCGAAACATAATGCAAAAAGTGATAACAACGGATATAATTCCGGCATGAAAAAACGGCGGAGAAATTCTTCGGAAGATCGTGGAGGCAAGGAAAACACGTGTGTTGAAGCAAACGATTCGACGAAAAGTAATAAACAAAAGAATACTCCTAGCAAGAAAAGGACTTTTCTGCCAAAATGGACTAAATTATATTCCTGGTGACGCTATGAGGAGGATGATAATGAATTGGACCCTGAGAAGGCATTACAACTATGGCGGGACAACAAACCACGAAAAATATATGAACTGAAAAATCTGTAGTGATGACTGCTTTGTATTACCAATTAACTGTGATGATTAGAAGTGCATGAATATATAGACTAATATTTCAGCAAAATTATTTTGTACAATGTAAAATATTTTTGTGAACTGAAAAATCTGAAGATATAACTGCTTTGTATTACCAATTAACTGTGATGATTAAAACTGAATGAAAATATAGATTCATATAATTATTTTAGCAATATTATTTTGTATAATGTAAAATATTGTTGTGAACTGAACAATCTTGAAGTGATAACTGATTTGTGTTCCCAATAATTGTGATGTTAAAACTGAATTAATATATAGATTTATATTATATATTTGTCGCCGATTTACAATTTCAACCTCGGTAACACTAAATTTTGGGGAACCATAGATTTTTGAGTATGCGAGTCCCTGGGACCCATCACTTTTCAGAGGTGAAATGAACACTGCAGTATGTGTTAATATTACCTTTTTAATATTACTTTAGTTTTGTTATTGTAGATTTTTGTTCTAATATTTCTGTAATAGCATTTTTGTATCATTGTATTACTTTGGTAGTATTTTTTGGAGTATTTTGTATAGCTCATATAGCTATATATAATAAAAACATGATTTTCTGTGCCAATTAAGTCCCCATTGTCCCTTTTTTTGTCTGCAACAAAAATACTACTACAAAATTACTACAAAACTAAATATCAAATTTAGTGCTTAAAAACAAGGACCTCATATATTATTTTGTCTTCATTCTGATAAAAAAAAATTATACCAAAAAAAATAATAATTATATATATATATATATATATATATATATATATATATATATATATATATATATATATACCACAGCCATATCCCCCTAGTGGGAGGTGGCTAGAGTCATTTCTGACTCTTTTTGGGAGATTGATTCAGAGTCGGGGATTCCCAGCCCCCTCGCTCAACCCAACTGAGGTGTTGGGAGTCATTAGGTGACCAAACCCCCCAATTCCAACCCCTAATGCTGAACGCAAAGCAGGGAGGCAACGGGTACCAATGTTTAAGTCTTCGGTATGACTCGGCCGAGGCTTGAACCACAACCTCCCAGTCTCGGGACAGGCGCCATACCCCCAAGGCCACCGAGCTAGTTTTTATTGTAAATGCTGTATTTATCATGAAATATATTGTTGTAGTGGGTTTTACATAATTCACCCATGGAACCATTGTTCAGTTAGTGAGTTCTCATTATTCTGCCGGCTCGCGCCACTCTGGTGTTTGTTTATGTAAGTTTCGATTGCAAGTTTAAATGTCATTAAAGCAGCCTTCGTTGGCACCTTTGTTTAACACGCCGCCTACGACTCCCGTCTCAGCCCGCTACATTGGTGACCCCGACATTAGTCTCGTGGAAGTTTCCGAGGCCGTGCATAATACTGAGCATACAGACATGGCATACGCGCCCGTTCTCAAGCTCCCCGAGTTCTGGGAGTCATCTGCGGCAACATGGTTCGCACAAGCAGGGTCTCAATTCGCCCTGCACGGAATCACTGATGATGACTCTTGCTATTGCCACGTGGTGTCTGCTCTGGGGAGCTCAACTGCAGCCAGAGCGGTGAGTTTCATCAAATACCCTCCTGAACTGGATAAATATAAGGGACTGAAGGCATATCTCCTCAGAATCTTTGAACTGTCGCGTTCTGAGCATGCTCGACGCCTCCTTGCTATTCAGGGCTTAGGAGACAGTAAGCCATTGGATCACATGGAAATGATCTTAAACTTGCTTGGCACTGAAAAGCCAAATTTTCTTTTCACTGAACTTTTTCTGCGTCACATGCCGCCGCATGTCCAGACGGCGCTTGCGAACACAACCATTATAGATCCACGTGCACTGGCAGAGGAAGCGGACCGTTTTTTCCTGGCAACACATAGATACACACATGAGGTGCTGGCCCCTACACAGCATCAAGAGCGACACCCCCAGCCAGCAAGGCACGTCTCGGCATCATTCGCCGATCAGACAGCCCCTGGGCCTCACCACTACACATGGTCCCGAAACCATACGGTGGCTGGCGCCCATGCGGGGACTATCGCCGCCTTAACGAGGCCACCACGCCTGACCATTACCCAGTCCCGCACATTCAAGACTTCTCTGCACACCTGGCGGGTAACCTTCTCTTTTCCAAGGTGGACCTAGTGCGGGGATACCACCAACTGCCAGTGCATCCCTCAGATATACCGAAGACGGCCGTGATAACTCCATTTGGGTTGTTCGAATTTCTCATGATGCCGTTCGGACTGAAAAATGCCGCTCAGTCCTTCCAAAGGCTGATGGATTCAGTGCTCAGGGACATGCCTTTTGTGTTCGTCTACCTGGACGACGTCCTTGTTGCCAGCTCCTCAGAAGAGGAAAACTTGGAACACTTCAGGGACCTCTTCACCAAGCTCAGTCAGCATGGCCTGATTATAAATCCCGCGAAATGTGTTTTTGGCAGACCCTCCATCTACTTCCTTGGGCATCTCATCACCAAGGATGGGGCTTCCCCCCTACCGTCTAAGGTACCTTTCCTCAGCCGCCAACAGCACGGGGCCTCAGGGAGTTTCTCGGCATGGTGACATTCTACCATAGGTTTATTCGCAGAGCCGCTGATGTCATGCGCCCACTCTATGAGGCCCTCAAGGGTAGGTCACCCAATCAAGCTGTTGAATGGACCGCTGAGAGGACCAAGGCATTTGAGGACACAAAAACCGCGCTGTGCCAGGCAGCCATGCTGGCTCACCCAGCCCCCGGAGCCCCAGTCGCACTCACTACAGACGCATCAGACCTTGCAGTGGGTGCCGTGTTCGAGCAGTGGGTTGACAATGCTTGGCAGCCACTCGCCTTTTTTAGTCGCCAGCTGGTCCCTAGAGAATGTAAATACAGTGCATTCGACAGAGAACTACTTGCCATCTGGTTGTCGATTCGCCACTTCAGTTTCATCTTGGAGGGCCGTGAGTTCATCGTCTTTGTTGATTATAAGCCTCTTACGCTCTCCATGTCCAAGACTTCCGAACCGTGGTCCGCCCGGCAGCAGCGCCAGCTGTCATTTATATCGAAATACACGACTGACATCAGGCACATTGCTGGGAAGTCCAACGTGGTTGCGGATTGCCTGTCCAGAGCAACAATCACCTCCAAGGTGTGGAACACGGTTGCCGAGGGCCTGGGAGTCAAACTTCACCGCACCACTGCCTACCACCCCCAGGCTCACGGGTTGTGCGAGCGGTTCCACCGCTCAATGAAAGCGGCCCTGCGCGCCGGCCTGACCGATGGGGACTGGGTCGATAAGCTACCCTGGGTCATGCTGGGACTGAGGACCGCTCCAAAAGAGGACCTTCAGTGCTCTTCAGCTGAGTTGGTTTACGGTCAAGTGCTGCGGGTGCCAGGTGATTTCCTCCCAGACCCAACGACACCCTGGGCCCAGGGAAAAGTCCATCTTGCAGGGCACTGCGGGAGCGTTTGTGCCTATCCCCAAATCGCGACACGGCAGGCCAGTTTCACGGGTTCCCTCCAACCTGCGCTCGGCTGGTTTTGTCTTCATTCGCCACGATGCCCAGCGCGGACCATTGCGCCCTCCCTATGATGGACCGTTTAAGGTCCTGCAGCATGGTGACAAGACCATGGTCGTGGACATTGGTGGTAGGCCAGAGACTGTCTCCGTGGACAGGGTTAAGCCTGCCCACATGGATATGTCCAAGCCATTGAAACTGGCCCAAGCCCCATGGCGCGGCCGTACTCCTGCAGCACGACCCTCCGGCCCCGTGGGTACCCACTCTGACCCTCCGCCCCCAGCACCTGTGGGCTCTCCAACTGAGTCCACAAGCTCTCACCCCCCCTCTGTTCAGGCTCCTTGTACCCGCAGTGGCCGGGTCAGCATCACAACCAGGCACAGAGACTTTGACTATGGGTGAATTCTGGGGGGGCTTGTGTAGTGGGTTTTACATAATTCACCCATGGAACCATTGTTCAGTTAGCGAGTTCCTAGGGGGACTCATTAATCTGCCGGCTCGCGCCACTCCCGTGTTTGTTTATGTAAGTTTCGATTGCAAGTTTAAATGTCATTAAAGCAGCCTTCGTTGGCACCTTTGTTTAACACTCCGCCAACGACTCCCATCTCAGCCCGCTACATTGTCATTATATTTTGACCATTACCGTTTGGCGGGCCGGATGAAAAAGCCTGACGGGCTGCATGTTGCCCGCGGGCCGTAGTTTTTCCATCCTTGCTCTGGATGATCTGCACCCCAAAAAATCTGGACCTAAAATCACCCCTAACTGCAATAGTGCAGTCTGAAGTGGTCGTCATCTAAATGTGTTGCCCTTATTTCAAGACAGCCCGAAGTATGCCTAGCTGCAACTTGTTTTAATTTTAAAAAAGTTTGACATCTTTATAAAAAATGAATGTTAATATGTATATTGCAACTTTTAGGTGCATATGAATTAATAACTGCTTGTTGTGACCCACCTGTGATGTGACGTAAAGCGTCAAGCATTCCTCACACACCAACTTCCGGCAACAAGGCAAGGGTACGCTGGTTTTGTTCTCCAGACAAACCCGGCACGGCTGCGCTTGGGCGGCGACACCCACACCGATCCGCTGCGATGACCGGCGGCTGAATGATGAAGAATCGCGCAGGGGGTCCACCAAGTCTTCTGCGGTGCGTAAAAGAAAACCCTCCCCCGACTCAGAAGTCGTTTCGGTTGCAACAACATCGTTGGCGATGCAATAGACAGTGCAATAAACGTGATCTTTGACGCCAGTGGTCAAGTCCGAATGTATACTAGAGTCACTTATTTCATGTTGAAAGTCTAAAATAGAAAATATTTCAACTCCCAAGTCTGAAAGAAAGAACTCAGTGCCGGAAGGCTCGTTTTGAAGTCCAGCTGGTCCCGTCTGTGCGCTCTTGTCAAAATCAGCGGCGCAGTCACCGTGAGCACCCTCGGGGCTGTCCTGCATTCGAGCAACAGGACTCCCGCGTTCGGAGGGGCGCAGCCAAGGTAGAAACGTGCCCTTCAAAAGCTCCACAGGGTCCACCCCTCCCGCGTTGCAGTTGTTATTGTTGTTCTCCTCAACATCCCGCCCGTCCTCGACATCCTCTGCAAGTGCTCCTTCTTGCAGGAACTTTCCTCTTAGTCGTTCCCAATTTCGAAGCGACACGTCCACCTGACTATTTCCCAGCGGACATGTCACTTTCTCTTCTTCTTCCCCGACAAAAGTTGGCATTTGGCACGAACGAGTTAAGAGGCATTCATTATCCATGACCGGGCGGTCTCGGCCCATTTGCAGCACATAGCATTGTCAAAGCTTCCCGAGCGGCCGACCAAAACAAAACAAAAGCCGCCGGCTCTTCCGGGGCGACGTCAGCACGGCGGACGTCACGATTTGTTTACGTAGGTGCAGTACTCTATATTTACAACTAGATGTCGCATACGGTTGACCTACAGTTGAATCCATGTACGACATCAACCGCAGCAATTACATTCGTGTCAACCAGTGGTGGGCCGTGAGGGCCTGCAAGGCCTTCTCTGCTGGCCTAGCAAACATATCGAAATCATTTGATGTCAAATGGATTTTGTCCATGAATGCTTAATAAATAATTCCAAATTGTCAGCTTCCTTTTATTGGTTCTCCCTTGTTGTGCTTGTTGAGATGTATGATTTCAGGGTTGTCCAAACTTTTCAGAAAGCTGTCCAGATTTAGTAAACTGAAAATGTGAGTGGAATGTGTCTCTTCAGCCTGGCACACTTTGAACAGTCCTTAATCAATTGATCCTCACCGAATGGTTTGTAGTGCTTGGCGATCAGCGTTGGGTAGGGTTACTTTAACTGGATTACTTTCAATTACTTTTGGATTACTCCAATACCAAATATGCTAATAAAAGACAAAATAAACTAAATATGAATACAATTATGACTCACAACACATGGTAAGCTTTCTCTCCTGGCTTTGATCTCTTTGATCTCCGGCAAAACTAACGTAAAATGCGACAGAAACAAAATGAAAATAAATCTAAACAGCTTGCCAACATCATTTTTGCCATTCCATGTATTCCGTTACTCCCCAGGCCTGCACAAAATAAGGAATTTTATTCATATTTAGTTTCTTTTGTCTTTTATTAGCATATTTGGTATGGAGTAATCCAAAAGTAATTGAAAGTAATCCAGTTAAAGTGATGATGATGATGATGCATTTTATTTAAAAGCGCCTTTCAAGCCACCCAAGGACACTGTACAGATAATGAGAAAATACAATGTAAAAAAAAAAAATACAATTGTAAGCGAAATATTAAATAAAAACAAGACATAAAATCATAAAAACATAGGAAATGGAGAAGCTATGTGTTGTAGGCAGTCCTGAACAGGTGTGTTTTTAGACGGGACTTAAAAGTGGAGAGAGGTGTGCTGTTTTGGGGGTCCGGAGGTAGATTGTTCCAAAGCTTTGGAGCAGCGCGACTGAAGGCTCTAGCTCCCATGGTGCTCAGGTGGGCAGGGGGCACCGACAGTCGGAGGGAGGACGAGGATCTGAGGGAGCGAGTGGGGACGTGCACCTGGAGAAGGTCGGACAGGTAAGGAGGGGCCAGGTTGTGAATGGCCATATATGTATATAGGATCAGTTTGTAGCTGATGCAATGTTGAACAGGAAGCCAGTGTAGCTGTTGGAGAACGGGGGTGATGTGCTGCTGGGAAGATGTTTTTAACCCTACCCAACCCTGTTGGCGATCAGCATCACAATCTCATAGCTCGCTTTTGTAGCATCGTTATTTGACTCGCAGGGTCTTGTGAAAAAGTGCTGCTGTGCCATAAAAACAGCTTTCAGTTGCTTCACCTTTTCCCAGTGTTTGTTTCCAGAAGAAAATAATAGACACTTTTTTTTATATTCTTTGAAAACAGCCACAGTCTATGAGCAAATTAGTCGGACACAGTTGTTTTAGTGAAACAAAACTCCAGTTTCCACTTGTCCTTTTAAGCGGTGACCCTCAAAGTCAACTTTCCTTTTTTTCATTTAAAGTCGCTGGGTCGAGAATGGGGTGGGCTAAAATTCTCACAGAAAGCCAAGTACAAGGCGGCAAAGGGCTACTACCATCATCTGGCGAAAGGGTGTTTTATTTTTTTTGCACAAATGTATTTTAAACTGCAGTCAACATTACTGGCGGGCCACATGCTACTAATTTTATAACAGAGGCTACATGCCAGTGTCGAGATTTGCCCATTGTCCTCACCTGTGCCCGCTCGTTTGGCTCCCGCTGCTGCTTGTTTCCTGATTGGTTTCCGTCCTATTTATACTCAGTGCTCTCATTCACTCCTGGTCAGTCTGTCAGCGAACCTCCGCACTTGCAAGGCAAGCATTTTTTGATTCTGGCTCCCGTTCTGTTCCCGACCAATCCTGTATCCGGTATCGATCCTCTGTCCCTGGCTTCCCGATCGTCTCCGATTACCCGACTTGTTCCGATCTCTGACCGCGCTACGATCTCCCGTCCCGGCTGCTCGACTCGTTTCCAGCTTCTGACCACGCTCCGATCTCGTGTGCTTCCTGCTTCTCTTGTGCAGCGATCGCCGAATTGCTGGCGCTTGTTGTCCCACGCCTGACTTCTCCGCTTCCGCAATAAAGCTTGGTGTGAAACGTTACGCGTTTGGGCTACCGTATGTTCTGACAGCCAGTAAAAATTCAAACAAGGGCCTTATCTGGCCCCCGGGTTGGACTTTGGACGTGCCTGATTTGACCAATCACATTTCAGCCGTTATTTGTTGCTTCCATCTCGCTGACTTTATTTTTTTTTTACTATACACCCATCATTGTTCTTCTGTTTATACAGTATTTTTAACCTTAAATGTAATTACAAAAGACAGGCTTTAAGTGAGAGACCCCTTCGCTTTTTAAAAATATACTGCCACGTATAATAAGCAACATTAAATATACTGTCAGTGGGGAAAGACTTAAGAATGATGCTAAATGAATTGTGTTTAACACATCCATCCTTTATCTGCACCGCTTATCCTCAGTATAAAATATATATCTAATATATATATATATATATATATATATATATATATATATATATATATATATATATATATATATATATATATATTAGACGTAACACGAGCCCCACCTACCGGGAGCTGACCTAATTGACAGACATTTGCTTCTACGGGTAAAAAAAATAGATTAAAAATAAAACCTCACAACACTGAGAGAAGCACAAGAGAAAAATGACTCAGTTTGAAATATGTCGTTTGAATGTCACAGAAGCCAGGTGCCACTCACAAGGCAACTGGGGCTCTATTCATTTCTGCCTTTCTTTCTATCTTTATCTCTTTCTCTCTCTGTCTCTTTCATCTCTCTTTCTCTCTCATTTTATTTTCATCTCCCTCCATTTCTCTATCTAGGTCGTACACTCTTTTCTTTCTGTATCTCTTTCACTCTCTCTCCATCTATATGTATCTAACTCTCTGTCCTTTTTGATCCCATTTTCTTTCTCTCACTTTTGTTTAGTTTTCTATTTTCCTTTTTCGCTCTTTATCTTCTCTCTCACTGTTTTTAACTCTCTTCCTTTCCCTTTTTGTTTCTCTCTTTTTCTGTTTTTTATTTTTTCCTTTATCACTTTATGTATTTTTCTCTTTTGCTTTTTCTTTCTTTCTTTTTTTTCTCCCTTTCTCTCTTACCTTTTTGTCTTTTCCCTTTCTCTCTTTCTTCCTCTATTTCTGTCTCCCCTTTATCCAGCTTTTCCTTTCTGTTTAATCCACAAGTCTCCTGTGAGATTTATTTTTCTACAATGTCCTCCCTGAACTCAAATGAATTTGACACCCCTGCTCTACACAAAAGAGTGAAATCTAGCTGTCAAATAATATGCGCTATCCATTTGGTTCTTTAGCTAGGAGTTCCACAGTTCTGTTCACAATACTCAGCATTTAAAAATACATTATCGTAATAACACAAAACTAAAATAACATGTGTGTTTTTTTAGTATTGATTTTTATGTCATTTGCGGCTTTTGATTTTTTTTAAAACAATTAATATATTCATCATGAAAACAAGATTTTTCTTTAAAAAAGCCAAACCGTGCAAACTTGGGAACATTTTTCCCTCTACACCATTTCATTGTTACTTGTATATGGTTTCGTAAATTCCGTAAAGTGTTTTTTGGTGGTTGAATAAGAAAACTACAAACATGAGTTTTGCGTTACAAGTGAAATTGTGGGACAAATCAACTCGTATCTCGAGAAACTGCTCACCTGCTCACAGTAAAAACACAGGGCCACCTGTCCACGACATCATACATTTTTAGTCAAATCGAAAAAAACAACACATTATTTAAAAAAGATCTACAATTTCAGGTCTCAATTCTGCTCGTTTTCCTTTTCTTTTACCCTTTTAACAATTCCCCCTCCATGAACGACCCTCACTAGTAGAAAAACAACAAGAGTTCACATTGAGGACAGTTTGCCTCGTAGAATCACAAGACACGCATGAGCGGCTTGAGGGTAGTAAATACACAGTTTGGTGACACCTCATGCAAACACACACATACTATTGTCAAGTCCTTGAGGTGAGATCTAAAAAGGTTCAGAATCCTTGAAGGAAAGATTTTTTTTCTTTTCTTTTAAATCCTTTATGTCAAAGAGTCACCTGGTAAACAAGCAAGGCCTCCAATGTTTGGTCCAAATAATCCAAAAAGTCCAACTCGGAGAGTTGAGTTTTGCTTTCCTTCTAGTGCAATTCAAGACAGTCTGGTGTAACAATGAAACATTCACAGATTAATTGGGATGCAGAGAGTGTAATGAAAAGCCAAATTAAATATTTTGATATATTTTTAAAATCTGATAGAAGGCCTTAAATATGTAGAAGATTAGCATTGAAATGCAGTGGCTGACAGCAATATAAAGCCATCATAACCTGTAATCAGGAACCTTTACAACGCCTACTTTCAATTTTAAAATCAAACTGTACACATACATTGATTAAAACATTTGTGACCGTCATCAAAGATAAAAAGGAAAACCGCTTCTGACTTTTGAATGTATACTGTACTTGTACTAGCCTCAAATTTAGCAATTATTTGATGGGCCACTAGAGGGCGACAACATACCAGCACCCTAGTGGGATTTAAACCACAATCTGTATGAAGAACATTCGACGTTATTTGTGAAAAATAAAAAAATAAAAGGCAGTATAACATTTTACATTTTATTCAATAGTAAAACATTATCACACAAATATAAGTAAAACAAAACCTTAAGTAATATAAATATTTAATAAAATGATATACTGTCTTTTTCTTGACAACATAAACATAATTCGCAGATGTTTAAAAATCAATACATGACTTAAAACGTAATTAAATGAGCCAAAATTGAACGCTTCCTTATTGAACTACTAGTCACATTAGGCAAATCCTTGACAGAACACTAAAGGGTGAAAACATATCAATACCGTAGTGGTTTTCAAACTGCATACAAAGAACCGTTAGACTCCGCTATTTGTAAAAAAATAAATAAATAAATAAAGGAAATTATAACATTTTAAATTGTCCTCGAGAGTAAAATAGAAATAAATATAAATAATACAAAAAGTATTAATAACTTAATGAAATTATATATTTTTGTTTGCAGGTGGTGTAAAACCAATACATGGCTTCAAGGGACAGTGTGTTGTTTATAATTTGACCACTAGATGTTGCTGCAATGGGCAACCAATAATAAGTGCGAAAAAGCACAAGGAAGAATTCAAATAACGGAGACCCAAAGTGACAAAACCGCACCATTTTCTTTCATTTTTTTTAGCCCAGACCTGGGGGAAATCTTGGTGTTTTTAGGTGCCTGTAGCACAAACCTTCTGGACAATTATTTCAGCTCTCTCTAGGTTAGGGCCATGTTATGTAAAACAAATGCAATTTTTTCAACATATCAATCCATTATCTGCACCGCTTATCCTCAGCAGGGTTGCGGGTGTGCTGGAGCCCATCCCCGCTGACTTTGAACATTGGGCAGAAGACACCCTGAACTGGTTGCTAGCCAGTTGCAGGGCACACAGAGACAGACAACTCACTCGCTCATTCACACCTAGGGACTGGCCAATTAACTTGACATGCAAGTTTTTGGAATGTGCCTGGAGAACACGCAAACTCAGCACAGGAAGGCTGGTCGCTGGATTCAAACCCATGACTTCAGAGCTGTGCCGCAGACGCGCTGAGCACTCAGCCGATGTGCCGCTTTTGTTTATTATGTCGAAAAAATAAATAACTTTTTTTCACCACCAGGGGGCACTAAATAATACACAATGTCCCTTTAATATTTACCTAAATGAGCCAAAATGGTCTAACTTAAACACATTGAAGTATTGCGACTAATCAAAGTGCAAATGTTACCAGTAAGGCGGAAAAACCCTACGGCAAAGTAATGAATCGAAGTAAAAACATATTAATGCTTCAAAGAAGGGTCATTTGATTGGCGTACAGGCAGCTGAGCTGTGAGTGGCTTTTATATCCAGCCAAATTTCCAATCCTTCAGATTTGGTGACAAGGGGTCTAGCCAGATTTTGAAACTAACAAATAATAAAGGGTTTGTTTCGTTGCAGGGTTTATAAATCTTTTTTATGGCCAAATTTAAGCACTTTTCAAAATTTCAAGGCCAACTTTTCCAGTACCTTTACAGGAACCAAAATCTAGCCCCGATCAAAATAACATTTTTCTTTTGTTGACTTTGATGACAAAAATAAAGTCGATATCTTTCTGCCAGCACATACTTTGTGCTATTTTGAGCTGCTCCTATCTATGATCTATGTTCTTTTTGTGTTAATGAGCAGCTATAAACTGTCATGAATTTTGCTATTCTACTTCCACAATGCATGAGCTTTTTCTAACATCACACTTGGATGTTGGGTAATAATTGAGTTTAATACGAAAGGCAAATTTAGAAAAATGTTCTGTATGTATGAACACAGAAAATGAACGAAAATGTGGGCTCATTTTAATATAGATTGCTCCAAAGCAGAGTGCATTCAAACTTTCAATCGACTGCTGATCTTTTGTTTTACTCATTTTAACTAATTTTTCGGCGAGTTTTTCAAAAGATAGAATTGTAAATAGCTATTTCTTTTTACATTTTATCATTTATTTAAAGCGCTGAAAAGTTAATATTTTTAATTTAAATATTTTATTGTTTTACATTTTCAGGGATTTTGTGTTGCTGTTCGACTTTAAACCTGTTCAGTGTGTAAAAAGCTAGAATTGTTTTGTATTTTACCAATTCTTTTTGTAGATCTGCAAATATTCTAATTTATTTTGTGTGTTTTGCAAAACATGAAATTATTACTATTTGCTGCATAATGTTTTAATATTGTTATGACTATATTATTGAAAGAACACACTATACAAGGAGACGTTTAGGCTTCTCAGTGAGCTGAGCCAAAACAGCCGGATTTCTAAATAGAGCTGTCTTCGTGGGTAAGACCAGTAGTGGGCGGTGATGCTTCACATGACAACGCCATAATGACAAGCTACCAGATCAGGCATGTCGGCGTCATTTTCACGCATTTATTGCGTGGTCTTTAGAGTCAGACAGCCAAGAAACATGGCAATGGTAACAATTTCAAGCATTTTCCAGCACGTCACCCGAAATTCAAGCATTTTCCTGACTCTGAAAACACAACATCAAAATTCATGATTTTTTAAGGATTTCAAGCACCCCTACAACGCCAAAATGATCAAACCCTTAATTATTTTTAGGCAGTGTATAAGAGGACGATGATTGTCCTTATCGTGTTGGATTTGGACACTTCAGTCTTGCTATGGCACTCTGTTAGTCGCCTGTCCGTGGAAGACGAATAACCGAGGCAGCAGAGGTGGAAAAGCGCTCGCTCGCCTTCTTCTTCCAGTACTTTGAACTGTAAACATTAATAGAAGATTCACATTTTTCGACATTGTCTTCACTCACGTTCGGAATCGGAACTGTTCCGAGCACAGGGGTGGGAAAAATAATGTCTGACATTCGTTAGGTGGTCAGTATTTCTTGTCAGGCACTACAAGAGTTACCAAAAAAAGTAAATCTGGTCTTGATGGTCCTCTAATGCACATATACAATAAAACGGTTGAAATCCACCAGTCCGGGCATTGTAGTTACTACTTCTCACCACTAGGTGACAGGTTAGAGTCATCAGTCTGCACCGCACGCCACAGAAGACTGGGAAAGGGAAGCACGGAGTGGGAGTCTTAAATCTTCTGTTTTTCTTCACAATCAAAATGTGCTAAGGCACCTCCGATTCTTATTTGGACCTGGAGAAAGATAGATAAGATTGTTAGAAATGTAAGATAAATAGGAACGGGCACCTATTTTTTTTATCATTGAATTGCAAAAGGCAGGCAGAAGTGAAGCAAATGTCGGAACAATACAAGTAAAATAATGCTTGTTATATTTATTTTAATTTGTTTTTAAATAGATTTGTTTCATCAAATTGGTTTTGAAGTGCTCACAATTAAACTGAAATAGTACGTCCCTGTTTTAATTTAATATTTTGTTTTGTCGTATTACGTAGTTTTTTTTTTTATTCTATTTTTGTAGTATTTCAGAAGTTGGATTTGTGCAGTATATTTGTAGTATTTCTGCAGTAGTATTTTTGTAGCATTTCCATAGTAGTAATTATGTAGTATTATTGCGGTATTTACATAGGTGAATATTTGTAGTCTATCCGAAGTATTTTTGTATGATTATTGTAGTTGTATATTTGTAGTATTTCTGGTGTAATATATCAGTAGTAGTATTTATTTAGTATTTCTGTCATATTTCTTGTAAGTAGTATTTTCCCCATAGTATATGTTTATTGGAATTTTTCAAAAGTATTTCTGTAGAAGTATTTCCATCGTATTTTCGTTGTGTTTCTTTAGAAATTTTATATTACTGTAGTTGTATTTCTGTAGGAATTTTGGTGTAATATAGCTGTAGTATTATTTTTCCACTACAGTATAGTATTACTGTTTGTGGTGTCGTGTAATACACTCCCCTTCCTGCGGTGTAGCTGTATACTAATGTGCAGCCTTGTACTTGTGCTTGAGAACTACCGAGGAAGAAGTTAAGTAAACACTCTATGAATGTACCGTCCGTGCCTGTCTCTGAATCCGACTACAACCCTACTACATACACAACATATTGGCGACAAGGATGACTTGGATCGGAATCTCACAACCCCTTGCTTTGCTTGAAACCCCGGGTGAGCCTACGATGTTGTACATCACGTGGATTCAGATGTTCGAAAATTACCTGCTAGCATTGACTGCTAACGAAATGCCAGACAAACGAAAACGCGCACTACTGCTGCACTGTTTAGGCACAGATGGGCAGAGAACTTTTCTTTCCCTTCCCGACACTGGCACTTCTTACAAATCCGCCTGTGATGCGCCAGAAACCTTCTTTGTACCGAAGATTAATGTCGTTGCTCAGCGTACCAAGTTCCGTCGGCGTGCTCAGAGACCGGGCGAGACCACTGCTCAGTTCATTGCCGCATTGAGGGAATTAATTGCTAACTGTGACTTTGGCACATTTGCTGATGATATGATTAGGGATCAATTTATTGAGAAGATGTCCTCTTCGAGAATCAGAGAACGTTTGCTGTTGGAAACGGACTTAAAACTTGACAAAGCGATCGCTATTGCTACACAAATCGAATCCGCTATGTCAGAAGCTAATGCTATTGCGCCTGTGCACGTGCCCGACGTTCCTGTGAAGCTCGTGCAACAAAGAGATAAAAGGAATCAGAGCAGTACGCATACACAGCGCTCGAGAGATAAAAGGAACCAACACAAAACCTGCTACCGTTGTGGCTCCAACTCTCATCTAGTAAATGACCCCAAATGCCCTGCTAAAAATGCAAAATGCAACGAATGTGAAAAAATTGGACATTTTAGTAAAGTGTGCCGCAGCGAAATTCCTACTCGATCAGTGAGAGAAGTTACTGTGCCAGAACTTACTGTGTGTCATGTAGCCCCTACAGCTGCAGTCCCAAAGCGCCTTACGTGTACAGTTGCTCTCCATGCGAATGATGAACAGTCTATTACTACTGACCTGCTTGTAGACACTGGTTCAGCAGTCTCAATTCTGCCAGAGAGAATTTACAGACAATCATTCATGCACTTGCCTCTCTCAAAGCCTACTGTACGTCTGGTGACCTACATGAAGAAGCCAATTCCAGTGTTGGGCTGTCTTCAACTTACTGCTACATACTGCAACCAGAGTGCACATACTGACTTCTACATAGTTCCTGACGGTACTCCACTACTGGGAATGGACCTGTTCACTGCACTTCGCCTCCACATACAAGATGGGCAGATTACAACACCTGCCGCATTGGAGATGAGTCACACTGTCAACACTACAAATGCTTTAGGCGTTGCTACAGGTTTTATACACAAAGTTAAAGTGTGTGCAGACGTCCCTCCAGTCCAGCAAAAGCTACGCAGACTCCCATATGCCGTGCGTGACAAGGTGTCGGAGGAGCTGACGAAACTGGAAACTGATGGCGTCATCGAGAGAGTCGACGCGTCTGCCTGGGTGTCGCCTCTGGTGGTCGTGAGCAAGAAAACAGGTGGCCTTCGTGTGTGTGTGGACTTACGTGAACCAAACAAAGCTGTGGTGATCGACAGTCACCCGCTGCCACACATTGAGGAGGTGTTCACTGAGCTCCGTGGCGCTACAATGTTTTCCACGATTGACCTACAAAATGCATACCACCAAGTGCAGCTACATCCAAGCAGCAGAGACCTTACAGCGTTTATAACACAAGATGGACTGTTTCGTTTCACACGAGTGCCTTTCGGCCTGGCATCAGCACCCAGTGCCTTTCAACGCATGATGTCTCAGATCCTGGCTGGTCAAAAGGGTGTACAGTGCTATTTGGACGACATCATTGTCAGTGGGAAGACGCCTGAAATACATGACGCCAGATTGAACGCCGTCCTCAAATGTTTACAGGAGAGTGGGCTGAAGCTCAATGCTGCAAAATGCCACTTCAGGAAAACAGAGTTGTCCTTCCTTGGGCATCTCATCTCTGCCTCTGGTCTACATCCAGATCCTGGTCATGTACGGGCTGTGGTTGAAGCTCCCCCTCCACACAACGCTCAATCTCTGCGATCTTTCCTAGGCCTGACTGCGTGGTACTCAAAGTTCATCCCCAACTACGCCATGCTTGTGGAACCTCTCCGTGCTCTACTCAGACAGTCTGCTACATTTCACTGGTCTGAAGAGGCGCAAGCGAACTTTTCCAAAGTGAAGGAGATCATCACTACTAGCTCTGCACTCGCCTTGTTCGACCCTTCCCTGCCAACTGTCGTGACAACAGATGCATCAGACTATGGCATCGGTGCTGCGTTGACACAAATGAAAGGTGACATAGAACAGACCATTGCATTTGCTTCCAGGACGCTGACTGCATGCGAGCGAAATTACTCAACAGTCGAAAAAGAGGCTTTGGCATGCGTCTGGGCGACTGAAAAGTGGCGTACTTATCTCTGGGGCCGTCACTTCACTTTACGGACTGACCACTCTACTCACAACCAAAGGCCTTGGACGTGCAGGCATGAGAATAGCTCGCTGGTCTGCTCGACTGCTGTGTTTTAACTACACAATCGAATACAAACCGGGACATGAGAATGTTACTGCAGATTGCTTGTCACGTTTGCCTCTCCCCATCACAGACGACCACGAGGAGATGGAGTTGGATATGGTGGCTGCTGTGTCTCCTGACTTTGCTGCAGTCACTGCTGATGAGCTCTCCAGTGCGTGTGAGGAATGTCCAGTGCTACAGAAGGTGCAACACTACATGCAGAAGGGATGGCCTCGTACTGCAAAAGGCCTTGACCCCCTCATCGTGCCATACTTCCGTGTGCAAAATGAGCTTGCCTTGCAGAACAGTGTCATTGTGCGTGGCACTCATCGTGTTGTGATACCACAACAGCTACAGAAAAAAATGATCCAACTTGCTCATGCTACACACCAAGGGATCGTCCGCTCAAAACAAAGACTGAGAGACTTGTACTGGTGGCCAAGAATGGATTCTCATGTTGAGCTCGCCATCAAATCATGCACCACCTGCTTGCAGCATGACAAAACCGCAACCACACGTACTGCCCCATTACAGCCTATGCCTACCCCAACTGCTGCCTGGGAAAAGGTTGCTGTGGACAATGTTGGTCCTATTCACTCTGCGCCTGCTGATTGCCGCTTCGCCATCACCCTCATTGACTATTACAGCCGATGGCCTGAGATTGCCTTCTGCTCAAATGTTACTTCTGCCTCTGTTATGACTTTTCTTTCCATTGTGTTTAGCAGAGAAGGTAATCCACAGGAAATTGTTACTGACAATGGCCCTCAGTTCGTGTCGACTGAGTTTGAAGCATTCCTTAGTGACAGGAACATCACACACCGTCGCAGCTCTGTGTACTACCCACAGGCCAACGGTGAAATTGAGCGTTTCAACAGAGTCTTCAAGGACTGTCTACAAACAGCCAACATCGAAGGTAAACCACTGAAAACCTTCTTCACTGAGTTTTTACAGACTTACAGAGCCACACCACATGCCGTGACCTCAGTATCCCCCGCTGAACTGTTGCATGGTAGACCACTGAATACAAAGCTTCACATCACAGGTCTTCACTCCATGCGTCCCACTGCTGACAAAGGCGACATGCTACAAAACATTCAAAATAAACAACGGAAGTCCAAACGATACACCGACAAACGTCGCGGTGCAAAATCACCCAGCTTCCAGATTGGCTCTGCGGTTCGCATCCGCAAACCTGGAATCATTGCCAAAGGACACTCAAAGTTCACCAAGCCACTGACAGTGGTAGCCCAAAAGGGTCTAGCCACTTATCTGCTGTCTGATGGAAAGGTGTGGAACGCTTTCCACCTTGCCCATTCTTCCACCTGTGCTGCTGCTTCAGCGCAACAGACTGCTGATGCTGACGCTTGCCTCCTGCCAAGCAACCAAGGTGCTGAGCCACCTGAACCTGAAACTGTGCCCTCACCACATCCCTCTCCGAGTGCACCGAGAATACGACATGCTCCTGCATGGCTTCAAGATTACGTGACTTAAAAAAAAAAAAGATACAGAAAGATGTGGTGATGTTTAAAAAAAAAAAAAAAAGACATGATGAATGTTCATTGTTTTAAAAATTGTCATGTTTGTTTTTGATGTGATCTTCATACAGTCTGCTTACGTTTACAAGGTTTACACACTTTTGCTTACCGATATTGACAGTATAGTTCCTTACAATGTTGCTTACCTTTGATAAATATTTACCTCTAATCTGGTAATGAATATTGAAATGTATGTTTTCTATAAGCTCATACTTACCAAAGAGCTATTGCGTATTTTAGATTAATGCTACTGTTTGTGTCCTATTCTAACAAAAAGGGAATATGTGGTGTCGTGTAATACACTCCCCTTCCTGCGGTGTCGCTGTATACTAATGTGCAGCCTTGTACTTGTGCTTGAGAACTACCGAGGAAGAAGTTAAGTAAACACTCTATGAATGTACCGTCCATGCCTGTCTTTGAATCCGACTACAACCCTACTACATACACAACACTGTTGTAGCTTATCGTTTTAGAGAGGTCTCGGATCACTTCTCAGTGAGGAAAAAAACTCGGGCGGCCACTTTGAAGAGCAACATAATCAGCCCTGTTTATTGAACACAACTTCTCTTCAACTCCTCTCCACTCCAACTCCCTGCACACACTACTGACCCTCGTCGCACCTCACTGTCTGCGTCTACACTGTAGTAGTATTTTTGCAGTACTTCTATGTATTTTTTTTTCAGAATGAAAAAAAAATATATATATTATAATATATCCCTATTTATAAGCACAAAGTTTGATATTTTGTTTTGTAGTAATTTTGTTGGATTCTTGTAGTAATATTTTTGTTGTAGACACACAAAGGGAACATGGGGACAAAGTTGACCCCCCAAATGTTTATATTACTAGTACTTTAACTAATATTATATGTACTGTCATTATATTTTGAGCATTTTTGCTTGGCAGGCTGGATGAAAAAGCCTGAAAAGCCGCATGTAGCCCATGGGCCGTAGTTTACACGTCTATGTTTGAATGCAGGGGTAGGGAACCTTTTTGACCCAAAGAGCAATAATAGAAAAAGTATTTGGATTTTTTTTTTTCAGCAAAACCGCCAAACCCGCTCTCCAGACAAAAGCTAATTTTAGCGCATTTTATTTCACTTTGTAACGTTGGATAATAAAACTTATGAAATAATAATAATGCCAGAGCCTGTGTCAGCACATCAACAAATATACCACTTTAAACTTGTCTCCCTCCCTCTCCAACCTTAATTTTTTTTCATAAATAATGGTTTCAAAACATGGTGTAAGCAGAGTTCTTTTGTAAAGCTGTCACAAAAACTGCAACCGAAAGGTTTATAGATGTATTTCTCTCCAGTGCACTGCACCTGTGTGAGAGAGAGGGGAGTGTGCTGTGTGTGCATAGCTCCACCCACAACCGACCACGCACCCAATCAAATTGTTCTGTCTGTTTGGCTAGCGTCTTTGTGTAATTAAAGGTTGTTCTGTGTTTTTATTATAAAATGTCTCAACATTGAACGTACATTATTTAAAGAGTTTCCATATAAAGCAGGGGTCGGGAACATTTTCAACTCCAAGAGCCATAAAAGCAAAAAATAAATTGATGGTTTTTGAGAGAGCCACACAATATATTTTAAGACCAAATTTAACAAACTGGCCAAACCCCAAAAAAATCTGAAGCACATTTTATTTCACTGTTTGATGTTTGATAATTTGATAAAATACATGAAATACAGTAATAATAATGCCTGAGCCTATGTCCCATATGAATCTAAATATACCACTTAACATTTTTCTCCCTTCCGCAGTTACTTAAGAGTGTCGGGGCTCATTTTGATATTCATTTTTTGTACGAAATAATAAAGTTATTTTGTAAAAATGTCACAAAATCCTGCAAATGATGATTGCAATGCATTTTTTATTTTCAGTGAAGGCGATGCTAGGCGAGAAGGAGTGGTGTGCAGGTCCTGTCCTCTCCGCCCATTCCTACCGCTCGCTCAATATAATTGTTCTAGGTGCTTTGCTAGAGCTTATGGGTATTTAAAGTTTGTTATGTGGCTTTTCATTATAAAGTGCCTCAAAAATGAAAATAGATTGTTTAATGAGCTTCCATATTGTTGGTGTGACACATTGACTGCAAGCTGTAGTTAACATTGTGTCCTATATATACTGGACTGACCCCTCTATTAATCAGTAATGTCTTGACTTGAACACGTGGATTGGTAAATGAACAAGTCTGTTTGATCTCCTAGCCTTATGTATCATAAAAAGAGCCAGCCGTAAATGGCTCACGAGCCATAGATTCCCAGCCCCTGTCCCATTGTATTACTTCCTCAAGGAGGATCATTATCTCATTATTCCACGGATAAATACAGCAACTATGCTTTTTGAAAATTATATTAAAATAGAAATCAAATGTGATGTACGTGTATGTGTATGTGTGTGTGTGTGTTGCTCAGTGTTTTTATTTCCTCTAGGACCTAAAAATTTATTAGTCCCTCCGGCTGAAGCCAATAAAGAGTAAAGTGAAAGGACAAACAGTTGGGGGAGCAATGATAGCTTATTGATGAGGTTTGTGTGAGTGTGTGTGTGTGTGTGTGTGTGTATGTGTGAATGCGCGTATGTGTCACTGTAAGTGTTGCTAGTGTGGCAATTAAACATGGAAACGATTTATGAAAACACCGATTTGACATTGCATTACTATTGTCTTGTGCTCTATCGCTTCCATCCTCTGAATAAAGATGTATATTGCAGTAGAGTGCAGGATATGGTAAATCGGTTCGTTAGTCGATTATTACTCCTTGAAATGTCTGCTTCCATCTGGAATAGAATCCTGAATTTTAGGTGGGGTGGGGTGGGGGTCTACTTTTAGACAAAAAAATAGGACAATTTGCAAGGGATTTGGAAAGAAAACCATTTTTTAATGAAAAATACATCAAGAAGTCATCTTATAGTATTTTCACCCCAAAAACCGTTAGACAACACGAATATCCATCAACAAAAGGGTTTTCCAACCGTTTCCTAGAGCTACTTTTTGTAACTAAATAGCGCTAAGTGGCCCCAGTTTGATATACATTTCTTAGTAGTAACTTAGCGAGATGGCTTGCTAGAACGCTAAAAAGGCTCGATTGTTGGCGAGAAAGGTAAACAGATAAAAAACTCAAAGGGAGCTAGATAGCAAGCTTAAAGAGTAAAAAGCCATCCAAACAGCCAGAAAAAAAACAAAGCTCGATAGCTAGCTAGATAGGATGCCAAAAATAAGCTTGATAACTAGCACAAAAAGTAAAATGTTAACTAGATATATATATGAAAAAATGTAAACAGCTAGCTAGATAGCTTGCTAAATAGCTAAAAAGATAGCCAGATAGCTGGCTGAAAAAAAACTGCACTTTTTGCACAGACTGTAAATTGGAATTAAGTTTATTGTATTTCCTGTAAAATAAGTCAACAGAAAGATGAAGAAATAAATATGATTATTAAACAAATTTATTCTCTCTCTAAACTAAATTAGTTGATTAAAAATAATCATCAATATTTTTTGTCCATGAAGTCCATTAACTGGAACTTATGGATTTGAATTTCTAAAATAACTTACATTATTACTATATTGTTATTATGTTATCACCAGGTTAATTATTAACATTAGGGTTGAATAGACTCAGTCCACCAATAAAAAAAAATAACTTTACTAGCAAATCTCAATGGTGAGCTATTTTCACAACAGGTCAGCAGACACCTCAACTGTACTTAAGGGCCACCCCGGTGACCGCAGGCACCACGTTGGAGACCCCTGGTCTACAAACTACAATCAATTGTGTGATTATGTGTCTATAAAGAAAAAAAAACAAGTTCAAGTTTATTGTGAATGTAATTCCACCCCCGGCCAGTAGGTGGCGGCCCAAAATTTAAAATCAACAAGCACGTGACAGTAATATTACAGGGGAAAATTCAACATCAGTCCCATTCGATCCTGCCACAACCTTTTCCTGAGAAATTGGAACTTCAGGCACAAATATTGATGTAGGGTGTTTCAGAAATAAACAGCATTTGCAAATGGAGTGAATATATGCATGAAAATGGGTCAGGATTTAAAAAGGTGAGAAGAGTGGAGGAAATACAATATTTATTTGTGTTTAACAGGCACCCCTAATTTTTGATTAAAATCAGTACAACATTTTGTTTGACATTTCAGCTCAGACAAAAAATTGAAAGTGACGAACGTTGTTTAATATTTACCGGCATGATTCCAATCATTTATTGAGAACTATGAACATAAATGCATAAAATACATTTTACAATGCATTTAATTTCATGTCCGTCAAAGTCCGATTCATCATCAGATACCTCAACAAGTCATTTTCCTCACCGTGTTTTTTTTGCATTTATTTATCTTTCGAGGCGATTTCATGATTTATCATTCTATAACATTTATCTCTGGTACATTAAATAAAAAAAGTGTAATAAGGAAAGCAAATCTATTCCGCATTACACACAAATACAGTTATGATTATGATTATGTTATGATTTGATGGTAAGGGTGATGATGGACCTATGTGGAGGAGGCAGGAACTGCAGGACAAGCTCAAAACAAGGACAGTATTTACAGTAATCCCTCGGTTATCGCGGTTAATGGGGACCAAAACCACCCGCAAAACGAGAAAATCCGCAAAGTAGCGACGCCCCCTTCAAAAATGCTTTAAAAAAAATAAAATAAAAATATTTTATTTATTATTTTCTGTTATTATTATTTTTTAGACAAGGTTAATGGGGACCAAAACCACCCGCGAAAAGTAAAAATCTGCGAAGTAGCGACGCCCCTTGAAAATTTATATATATATATATATATATATATATATATATATATATATATATATATATATATATATATATATATATGTATAATTATTTTATTTTACTGTAAATTACGGACTATAGAACGCACATGATTATAAGCCGCACCCATCATTTTTTAGGTGATCTGCTACTTTTGTTCTTACACAAGCCGCACCCATGTAGAAGCCGCGTGCGCCCGCATTAAAACTTTAACCCAGACCGGTCTGTAAGCCCCACGATTGTAACTGCGGGGGGGATTTTGTAAGGTTTATTGTTCTATATTCTTTATCAATTATCCATTATCCGAGATAGTACACAATTCTAGAGTCACAGTTGGCATCGTAGATGGAAAATGATACCCGTAATTAACGTATGATGCAGACTTGTAAAGTCCGGGTCCCGTTGAAAGTAATCCAAGGAAACAAAATGTATATTTCCAAAGTTAAGGGTGGGAAAAATATATATCCACTGTTGTCCGCTGCGACAACAGACAGATCTACCGGTAACTCAGCTTTACCCCAATTCCCATCAGCCCGCGTGTGCTCCGCCCCTTCTTTTTGATTCGTCCGTAGAACACATAACAGAATAAATCTCTAAAATAAATACATTACAAAAGTATACACTTGCAAATACATATTATACATGGTTACACATATTTACGAAGAAAGACGGTACACCGAGAGAGTTTTCAAAGCTTTAATAATAATAATATAACTTTCATCCCAAACCGTGCCTTTGAAAGGTACAAACACGCTAGTAGGATCACGCTCGCAATGTATCAAAACGTGCCTGTTAAAAAAGAGAATCCCGTAATTGTGAAATTCACGGAAGACCGTCCTCAACTTCCTCCTCATAACTATCGCCATCAAGGGCGTCTGCCTCATTATCGGAACGTACCTTAAGTTTACAGACAATGTATGCTTAAACCTAGAGGTTGCAGTTTTTTTTGGCGCCCATATTCTACTAGTCTTAATCTTACCTTTTATACTCTAGCGCCGCTGGTGGCCGTTAGAAAAATTCCATAAATTGGCCGCTTCACTGAATAAGCCGCAGGGCTGAACATTAGGGAAAAAAGTAGCGGCTTATAGTCCGGAATTTACGGTATTATTATTATTTTTTAGACCCGCGAAGCTCTGAACCCGCGAACGGTGAACCGCGAAGTAGCGAGGTCCCACTGTATTTACAAAATCAGGACCAAAGTATCAAACAAACAAGTGGGCACAAAACAACTAACAGACAAAAAAACGGAAACAAAAAAACAAAACCTGGAACCAGAAAATGCAACCAGCAAAGGAACAAAGAAACCAGAAATAAACAAACCTGGAGTGGTGGCGAAAACCAAAATGACACAAAGAGGATAACAGGAGAACTCAAAAAAGACCCAACAGAGGTTGTTGAACAAAAATGTAATTTTAAAGGGTTCAGGATCATTGGGCAAAGGTGTGTGATGATTGGACACACCTATGCCCAGTTCAAAATGCCAGTTGGGGCCCTCTGCTGGTGGGACAACACTATTCCTGCGTATGCAAACTACACGGATTTTAATTCAAACGCCCAATTCAGTCTGAGAAATCTCACAATATCCTCTTCCCGCCTCAAACATTTTCTCATTGGTTTCATACAATTTACGTACATCACCCTTTTGGCCTTCAAAACTGTAAATTTCTTGAAAACGTTAAAATTCTTAATGCCTGGAATAGTAGATTGTTAATTGTGTGTAAAATTTTAGTCCAATTCAATGCTTATGCTCTTCTTAGGTTGTCATGTGGTGACTTTAACAACTATTGCGATGTGGTTCCAGCAGGTGTAATACTCACATGTACATGGGCTGTAGCTGAAGGTGGGAGGTCTTTTGCGGACCCTGGTAGCCATATGAGTCAAATCCGCCGATAAAATCAACTGCATAGAAGGAAAAACATGTTTTCAATACCACTTCCTGGTGCCCTTCGACTTGCACCAATCTTAGATTTACTTGGATTCTTATCTGATATGTCGGCTGTAGACGGATTAAAACAAAAACAAAACAAACAAAAAAACAATCGAGCGTTTTTTTAAGATGACATTGTTTGAGGAAATTTTACCGATTGGGAAATCAAGGAGTGTTTATGAAATTAGCAGGAAAATTGGCCAACAACAATCAATGTATGAAAAAAACAGGGCAGAAATCAAACCAACGTATTGACTAGCTGTCTTAGGGGAGTGAGATAGAGATAGATAGATAGATAGATAGATACTTTATTCATCCCCTAAGGGAAATTCACATTTCCAGCAGCATCCCTGAGCTGAGAACAATACAATAATAAAGCCAAAAGAAAACAATATACAAATACCCAGTGTGACGTGCAAAGGCCCACTTTAGCATGTTATATAGATTAACTAAATAGTGCTACACAGAACACATAATGCAGTAAGATCCAATGTAGGTGGTGTGGTTTGTGGGGGGTGTTTGGGGGTTGGGGGTGGTTGCGGGGGAGTTGGGGACTTGGGGGGTGGTTTTGGGGGGAAGCAGGCTAAGCCCTCGTTTATGTTTCACACTCTATACAGCATTGCTTTTGGTTTTGAAAAACAGACACAGTTTCTTCCCAAGGCAATACAGAAACCCCTCGCCACTTTGTACTTGAGTTCACTGGTTCACTCCTTTGCAGATTTTTTATTGTATTGTTTTTATCGTCATTGATATCACCGTATCGTTCTTTGTGGTCAGAGAGGCAGATTGTGTGTGTATGTAATGGGTGAGTGTGACTGAGTACACGACTGTGAGAGGCTGGTACATGCTGTCAGTCAAATAGGCATGCGCAGTCTACATCTCCGAATGGAAACAAAATGGGAAGGATAGTGGCCGCCAGCTTTTAGCAGCATGTCACATTGAAAATAAATTAATCAATTAAATTGCACCTTGAGGAAAGTCTGAATAATGCTGATCACCACCGGGTGCTACATAGATTGTTTTTGGTTCCGGGAATCGACTGAGGCGGCGTCGGGAGAGAAAAAAGTAGGCAGGCTCAAGGTCTGGGCACCTGCTATAGCTAAGCTAACAATCCTCACAAGCTACTCCTGCGGAGCCTGTATTTCAGCAACGTCAGATCCATTAACCATGAAATAAATGACCTAGAGCTACAACTCGTGGGAAACTTTATGGGCTTTTTTGAAAGTGCGACGCTACTTCGCGAATTTTCACTTTTTTTGAGTGGGTCAGTTCCACATTAACCGTGAAAAAACAAAGTATTTCCCAATATGATATTTAATATGTAACAGTACAACATAGTTATGCATTTTAAAGTACGCAATGCAGATTTAAAGGCAAAATAGTAGCGCTGTTTTAAATTCACAATAAAGAGGCCATTAAAAAGGGATTATTTTTGTTCCCGGATGTAGCATGTATCTACGATTTCTAGTATCTCAAACACATTTTCCTCATAAGAAATAACTGAAAACCAATCAATCCCTTTACGGCCTCCCCAAATCATGCAAGTTAACTCTAAATAGCTATAAACCCCATGCTCATGATAACTAAAAACACATTCAAATCGTAATTGACATAAAAATATAATAATAAGGAAAATAAGGTCCATCCATCCATCCATCCATTGTCTTCCGCTTATCCGAGGTCGGGTCGCGGGGGCAGCAGCGTTAAAAGGGAAGCCCAGACGTCCCTATCCCCAGCCACCTCCTCCGGCTCATCCGACGGGACCCCGAGGCGTTCCCAAGCCAGCCGAGAGACATAGTCTCTCCAACGTGTCCTGGGCCGCCCCCGGGGCCTCCTGCCGGTGGGACATGCCCGGAACACCTCCCGAGGGAGGCATCCAGGAGGCATACTTATTAGATGCCCGAGCCACCTCAACTGGCTCCTCTCAACGCGGAGGAGCAGTGGCTCTACACCGAGTCCCTCCCGGATGACTGAGCTTCTCACCTTATCTCTAAGGGAGAACCCAGCCACCCTGCGGAGGAAACTCATTTCGGCCACTTGTATCCGGGATCGAGTTCTTTCGGTCATGACCCAAAGTTCATGACCATAGGTGAGGGCAGGAACGTAGATCGACCGGTAGATCGAGAGCTTTGCCTTTCGGCTCAGCTCCCTCTTTACCACGACGGACCGGTACAGGGTCCGAATGATGGCAGACGCTGCACCGACCCGTCTGTCGATCTCCCGTTCCATCCTACCCTCACTCGTGAACAAGACCCCAAGATACTTGAACTCCTCCACTTGGGGCAAGACCTACTCCCCGACCCGGAGGGAGCATACCACCCTTTTCCGACTGAGAACCATGGCCTCGGACTTGGAGGTGCTGATCCCCATCTCGGCCGCTTCACACTCGGCTGCGAATCGCTCCAGCGAGAGCTGAAGATCACAGCCTGAGGAAGCCAACAGCACCACGTCATCTGCAAAAAGCAGTGACGCAATGCTGAGGCCCAGGGGTCAGCAATAAATGATTGGTGAAAAATTAATGCCATTAATTGCGAAAAATTAATGGAATGGTTGCTTAAATTCATAAATCCATTTATTGCAAAATTTAAATAATTAGCAATTATTGCGAGTTTGCGACCCATTAATTGCGAAAATATTCGGGTTTTTTGTTAGTCGATTGCGTCAACAAACGTGCAAATTTTCTCGCCGCGCGAGCATTTCGTATGCGGTCAAGGGCACATACACGCACAATCGGGACAGTGCATGCATACGCGTAAGCTACCGTGTTTCCCCCATTATAAGGCCCAGCTTTTTATGAGAAATGAAATTCAACCTTCCTGCAAATAAGAGGCTCATATTACCTATGAAAACCGTAGATATCAACGTTATTTAACAACGGCAATGCTTTTCTAAGAAATTTTTAGCGAAAATTTATTACTTTTGCACATATTTTTATTTCAAAACCTCAATTTTTGACGATGATTTTGAAGTAAGGCCGGCCTTATATTCGGGGAAACACGGTAGCTGTACGTACATAGTGTGGTTGCAAAGCAGCTTTTTATTGGTCGGGACAAAATCGGGCTTGTTGATTAGCTCACGTTTTGCCTCAAGCACGTACGTCGTGGATGCACATACGCACATGTTGTACACCACTACTATTACGCTGTATTAATTGTAATCTTCGCACGGTTATGGGACCAAAGGAAAAAATGGTTGGAGAGTACTTCACACAGATTGATGTCGTCAACGGCAAATGGCGCTGCTCATGTGGCGCCGAGCGCATCCGACGGCGCAACACCGGTTGGAGCAATTTGGAAAGCCACATTAAAAGTCAGCACTTGCAGAAAGAAAGTGATGCAAAGAAGCAGGAGTCATCCAATCCTGGATCGATAGAAAATTTCCTGTCGTCACCTTCAACCGTTTGCCGAAAAGGAATACGAATCTTCAAGTGGCTGCGGTTGGTTTGTATCGACCTGGAGCCTTTCAATGTTGTTGATCGGCCTACCATCAGGGACATCAGCAATACGGAGCCAATCTGCACAAACACCTTAAAGAAGTATTTGGCCTTGGTGACACAGGGTGTGCGACAGAAAATCGCCTTCGATCTGCCATCCCGATTCGCGGTGGTATTCGACGGATGGACTTGTTCTTCCGATTATTACGTTGGCGTTTTCGCCTCGTATATAAGCCCACGCGGTCGGGAAAGTGCTCTCCTCGGCTTCTCAACACTTTTGGATCCCAAGGCACAGACGGCTGAAAACCACCTGGTGTTCATCGAAGACATCCTTAGCAGGTACGGCAAGTCTATGGCCAACGTGGTGGCGCTTTGTGGCGACAACTGCAAGGTGAACAAAGCCATTGCAAAGCAGTGCAATGTTCCTCTGGTCGGCTGCGCCTCCCATCGCTTCAACCTCGCTGTCAAAGAACTCTTGAAGCCCTACGAAAAGGTGAACTTCTTTTCTATGCTGCTTACTTATATCTCACAATATCTATATTGAAGACAGAGTGCACTCTGTTACAGCGGTTCCACAATATTTTTTTCACATACGCCACGCGGCCACGCCTTCTATCAAAGGAATTTTACGCAAGGCGATTTTAAGCTGCTCAAATTTAGCATATTTCTTATTTCCTGCTTTTACTTTTTTAAGGTACTCTGTAAGTTGAACTCCTTGATGGCTCGCCTGAGATACAGCACGCTTAGTGCACTACTGGATGAGTACACAGACCTTCGACCGTTGACGAGAAATGAGACACGGTGGTCAAGCACGGCAAAGATGGTGCGCAGGTTCTTCGAGCTGCAGAAAATTCTTGCAAAAGAAGTTTTCACCACCGACCCAAGGGTGATGGATTTACTTCTCAACGCAGCGGATGTTCATAAACTCACTCAACTCAACGGTGATTTGGCCAAGTTGGATTCTTTGACGCTTACTTTGCAGCAAGAAGATCTGACAGTCGCAGAGGCGAGGTACCTCTTTGATGTTGCAATGTCGTCCCATCCTGCCATGGCCCATCACCTCAGCCCCGACGCCGAAATCGTTCAAGCGCCTATGTTTGGGAGGGCTATTGTGAAAATTCAAAACCAAAAACATGGTCAACTTACGACAAAAGAGCGTCAAGCAGTGGAGGCTCTCAAAGTCACCGAAACTGCACCGGTCGATGAAAGTCCAATAGATGAGTCATCGGATATGGCCTTCGGCCAAAATTTGATAAAACGGCGCCGCCTGAACATGATGCTGCCCACCTTTGATCAATTTATCGATACAACATTTATACTGCCAACTTCCAACATAGTAGAACGCTTTTTCAGTGCTGCCGGACGTGCCTATGCGGATGAACGGTACAACTTGTCAACAAATTGCCTAGAAGCCCAACTTTTTTTGTTTTCTAACAACCGCTTCTGGGACAGCGAATTTGTTTCCCACATCGTTTCATCTAATGAAAATCTCTAACATTTTCACTATCTCCGATGTTTCTATGTTGTACACATTTTTGTTCATAAATGAATGTGTAATAAATAGCAAAACCTCTTATTACTAAGGTGTCTTACTGCGCATGATAATGTTGGCGTGAATGTTCTATCATTCACTGTTCATCTAACCTCAGTTAGTGTTCCGACAATTCGCATATTAACTTAGGAGGAATCGACAAATTATAATTATAAAACAAGCCCCAACATGACGGTAGCTGATGTGATCACCAATAACTCAGAAGATATTTTTTGTACTAAAAGTAAAGATTAAAGGGACCAGTTTGTTTGACCATATTGACACAATTAATGGCTAGAAATCCAATAAATACCCATTAATTGGCCTTGCCGCAAAAAAAAATAATTTTAATTTTTTCGCACTTAAATATTAATTTTTTTTCCAAAAATCAATTAATGATGACCCCTGCTGAGGCCCCCAAACCGGACTCCATCCCCGCCAAAGCTGCGCCTAGAAATTTTGTCCATAAAAGTTATGAACAGAATCGGTGACAAAGGGCAGCCCTGGCGGAGCCAAACCCTCACCGGGAACGAATCCGACTTACTGCCGGCAATGCGGACCAGACTCTGGCACCGGGCATACAGGGACCGCACAGCCCGGATAAGACTGTGCGGTACCCCATACTCCCGAAGCACCCCCCACAGGGCCTCCCGAGGAACACGGTCGAATGCCTTCTCCAAGTCCACAAAACACATGTAGAGCGGACATGCAAACTCCCATGCACCCTCAAAGACCCTGAAGAGTGTATAGAGCTGGTCCAGTGTTCCACGGCCAGGACGAAAACCACACTGTTCCTCCTGAATCCAAGATTCGACTTCCTGGCGGACCCTCCTCTCCAGTACCCCTGAATAGACCTTACCAGGGAGGCTGAGAAGTGTGATTCCCCTGTAGTTGGAACACACTCTCCGGTCCCCCTTCTTAAAGACGGGAACCACCACCCCAGTCTGCCAGTCCAGAGGCACTGTCCCCGATGTCCACGCGATGTTGCAGAGGCGCGTCAACCATGACACGCCCAAATCATCCAGAGCCTTAATGAAGTCCGGGCGGATCTCATCGACCCCCGGGGCCCTGCCACCGAGGAGTTTTTTGACAACCTCGGTGACTTCAACCCCAGTGATACGAGAGCCCAACCCAGAGTCCTCAGGCTCTGCTTCCCCAGAGGAAGACGTGCCGGTGGGATTGAGGAGGTCTTCGAAGTACTCCGCCCACCGATTCACAATGTCCCGGGTCGAGGTCAGCAGCACCCCATCGGCACTATACACAGTGTCGATGGCACACCGCTTCCCCCCCTAAGACGTCGGATGGTGGACCAGAATTTCCTCAAAGCCGTTCGGAAGTCGGCTTCCATGGCCTCGCCAAACTCCTCCCATGCCCGAGTTTTTGCCTCGGCAACCGCCGAAGCCGCATTCCGCTTGGCCAGCCGATACCTGCCAGCTGCTTCCAGAGTCCCACAGGCCAGGAAGGCCCGATAAGACTCCTTCTTCAGCTTGAGGCATCCCTCACCGCCGGCGACCACCAACGGGTTGCCGCCGCGGCAGGCACCGACTACCTTACGGCCACAGCTCCGATCAGCCGCCTCGACAATGGAGGCGCGGAACATGGTCCACTCGGTCTCAATGTCCCCCGCCTCCCTCGGGACATGGGCGAAGTTCTGCCGGAGGTGTGAATTGAAACTTCTTCTGACAGGAGATTCTGCCAGCCGTTCCCAACAGACCCTCACAACACGCTTGGGTCTGCCGGGTCGGGCCGGCATCTTCCCCGACCATCGAATCCAACTCACTACCAGGTGGTGATCAGTTGACAGCTCCGCCCCTCTCTTCATCCGAGTGTCCAGAACATGCGGCCGCAGGTCCGACGAAACGATGACAAAGTCGATCATCGAACTACGGCTTAGGGTGTCCTGGTGCCAAGTGCACATATGGACACCCTTATGTCTGAACATGGTGTTCATTATGGACAAACCATGACGAGCACAGAAGTCCAATAACGAAACACCACTCGGGTTCAGGTCAGGGGGGCCGTTCTTCCTAATCACGCCCCTCCAGGTCTCACTGTCATTGCCCACGTGAGCGTTGAAGTCTCCCAGAAGTACGAGGGAGTCCCCAGGGGGCACGCTCTCAAGCACACCCTCTAAGGACTCCAAGAAGGGTGGGTACTCCGAACTGCTATTTGGCACATAAGCACAAACAACAGTCAGGACCCGTCCCCCCGCCCGAAGGCGGAGGGAGGCTACCCTCTCGTCTACCGGGGTGAACCCCAACGTACAGGCGCCGAGCCGTGGAGCAAATAATATCTCCACACCGGCTCTGCGCCTCTCACCACGGGCAACTCCAGAGTGGAAGAGAGTCCAACCCCTCTCGAGAGGACTGGTACCAAAATATAATATAATATATATAATAAGGAAAATAAGGTCCACAAAACACATGTATACCGGACAGGCACCCTCAAAGACCCTGAAGAGTGTATAGAGCACTCTTCAGGGTCTTTGTTCCCGGATGTAGCATATATCTACGATTTCTAGTATCTCAAACACATTTTCCTCATAAGAAATAACTGAAAACCAATCAATCCCTTCACGGCCTCCCCAAATCATGCAAGTTAACTCTAAATAGCTATAAACCCCATGCTCATGATAACTAAAAACACATTCAAATCGTAATTGACATAAAAATATAATAATAAGGAAAATAAGGTCATATTAGTGAAATCAAGTGCGCGTTCTTGGAGATGATGCTCTCTGTGACAGTATCTACTGTATTTTTTCAGAAGTCATGACAAGCATAACAAAAAAAAAGTCAGAAAAAGGGGATGCAATTTCCATCCATCCATCCATTATCTGCACCACTTATCCTCAGTAGGGTCACGGGGGTGCTGGAACCCATCACAGCTATCTTCGGGCAGTGGGCAGGGGACACCCCGAACTGGTTGCCAGCCAGTGGCGGGGCACACAGGGACAGACAATTCGCTCACTCATTCACACCTAGGGACAATTTGGACCGCCAATTAACCTGATATGCATGTTTTTGGAATGTGGGAGGAAACCGGAGTGCCCGGAGGAAACACACACAAGCACGGGGAGAACATGCAAACTCCACACAGGGGGTTGATCTCATGACCTCAGAACTGTGCCGCACACGCGCTAACCACTGTGCCGCCGTGCTGCCTGGAGATGAAATTTGATTAACAAAGACAACACAGGTGCGCTTGATTCGGTGTCTTATCACGGAAAATGCTTGCGCTAACTGGATCAAGCAAACTTGGATTTTCTCTTGTATGTCAGGCATGATTTTTGCTCAAAAGACATCTAGTATCTCAAATTTCTTGTATCTCGAGTATGTTGTAAGTAGAGGGGAACTGTATCATGAGTCTTAGCATGTCATTACAAATTTTCTCAATTTCTGTTAGGGTGAAGCTTATCAGACTTAGACATAATTATTGCTGTTTACTGTTTAAGTTGACTAGCTTTTTTCATTAAATCAAAAAATGGACTCGACCAACCCTAATTTTTCATTAAAAACCATCATAAAATTGTGTTTCACGCTCAAACTAAAGATTGCAAATGACAAATGTTGTTGGAAATCTTGTGTGATGATAAAATGTAATTCATGTTAAAAAAAAAAAAAAAATCAAAAAAACTCAAAATGTTATCAAAATCTGATTACATGACTTTGTTGTCATCGTACAGGACCAAGATAAGCTCCGGCTATTTCCTGTCTGCACCTTTTTCCCTTCTGTTATGTCTATTAATAGATCCGACAGCGCTGTTCCAAGCCAATAAGAACGAGAGGCAGACCCTTTTTGTATCACACACAATGCATGGCACGCACCCAGCTTTTCCATCTCAACCGACTCAACGTACATTGGATCGATGGGAACCAAAATACAGTTGTTTTGTTCTACAATGTGTTTTATCTTTATTATGCTTGGGTCGGTTAGTTGTTGGTAAGAGAAGTTTGTAAGTTACTGCGCCCTCGTTAGCATACCTCATTAGCATACCTCATTAGCAAAACTCGTTAGCATATGACAAAAACAAATACAAGCGAAGGTTGCATTTCGCAATTTAAGTAAAACCTATGGGATGGATAGGATGTGCAGTTTGTGATCCGGTGTATCGGGTTTGTGAGGCTCGTGATTTAGTTTCAATATGTTCCTCGCCGCAGACTCGGAACGGGTGGAGATGGCACCACTTGTTTTATGGATTTTATGTGCTGGGTCACTAATTTGTATTTACTCTACATCCCATTATCCCTCACAAATCTCAATTTATTTCTATGTGTAGTTGGTACGGGGCTTCTGACTTCCTCATAGATTGCCAACATTTTGCATTCAGCCTTAAAAGGTTATAACCGTCTTTAGACACCTTGATGCCAAGAATATAAATCTGTATATTGTAGGTGAGACTATTTTATACTGCCTGTTGAGATAAGTTTGCATAATACGTAAGAAATGATACGGCTATGCTATCACGAATAGCGACTATAGAGTGACTCGATGTTGTATTGGCTGCTCTATTTGCTACGCGTGTATGGTGGGCGTGGCTTAGTGCTCTCTGTCGGATCTTTTAATTGTCCCTCAAAGCTGTTGATTTTCAATTTCTTGTAACTTTGTACATGAAGACCAGTGGGACAAAAAGGTGATTAAATATATCAATATATCAATCAATCAATATCTGCGACCATGATTAAAATCATTTACTACCAACGTAAGCCATGGACACATTACCAACATTAAATTGACAATATATTTATTTAATGTCTGATTCATCCTCAGATACACCAAAGAGTTGTCTTTTTTGCGTTTATTTATATATTTCAGGACCAATTTCTGTTTTCTCCATTCTCTATGGACCGTCTCTGGTACCATGACAAAGATAGTGTGATCATGACATAAAATCGAAGGCCTAATCCTATGGGATCTAAATCACTGATCGTCTAGTGTAGGGATCTCCAACATGGTGCCCGCCGGCACTAGGGTGCCGCCTAAGGACAGGTGAGGTGCCTGCAAACCTGTTCTCAAAATAGCTCACAAGTGCTGGGTCATTGTGAATTTCTAGTAAAATACATTTTTCTGTGGTTGATTGAGTTTATTTAACACTACTTCTGTTATGGAATGCCCTGCCTCCGGAGATAAGAGCTGCAACCTCAATGGAAGTTTTTAAATCAAGACTTAAGACACATTTCTATTCCAAAGCTTATGATTGATGCCCACCTCATATTCTGTATTGTCCTGTCTTTTTCCAACTGCCTGCCTGGTGGTGATACGAAGGAGAAGGACGATTTGAGATGAGTCAGCGGACCAGCGTTTGACCTGAAGCATGTCAACGCCTGCATTGACCAGCTGGCAGAGATGGGAAGCTGCGTCGTGGCCGTCATACTGTCTGGACTAGTTTACAGGCTGGGGGTGTCTTTGCTGTCATGCACTTTCCGGACAAATTTTCAACATGTTACCTAGTGTTTACTATGTTTGTGTACTGTAATGCGGAATCTAGTTCACCCTGGTCATCCTGAAAGGGGGATTGCCACTTGTGGGGTCCCTTCTCAAAGTTTATTTTTTTCCTCATGCTGAGGTTTTGAGTTTTTCCTTGCCCGCATGTTGGTTTAAGATCAGGTAATTATAATTGTGTAATTGTAATCCTGTGCAATTTCTTGCGTCTTAACTCTGAACAGACCGAAATGTTAGTTATTGGTCAATCTAAATGCCATGACTTATTCTCAAAAACTGCTGTGAACATTGACAAATGTCACATCACACAGAGTGACTCAGTTAAAAACGTAGGTGTCATATTTGACCCCGATCTGTCCTTTCAAACACATGTGAAGAAAATTACTAAAATCGCTTTCTTCCATCTTCGCAACATTGCTAAAATTCATCCTATACTGTCTCAGCCGGATGCGGAGATTATAATTCACGCGTTTGTAACCTCCCGTCTCGATTACTGTAATGCACTACTCTCCGGTCTCCCGAAGTCCAGAATCAAGAGTCTTCAGCTGGTACAAAATGCTGCAGCGAGGCTTTTAACTAGGACAAAAAAGTCCGATCACATCACGCAGATTTTGGCTAACCTGCATTGGCTCTCTGTTAGCCTAAGATGTGATTTCAAGGATCTCTTAGTATTATACAAAATCATACATGGACTTGCTCCCTCATATCTTTCAGATCTGATTTCCCCCTATGTTCCGGTCCGAAGCCTTCGTTCTGAGAGCGCCGGTCTTCTGGTGATCCCAAGAGCCAAGAAGTGTTCCGCTGGTTCGAGAGCGTTCTCCATCCGGGCACCGGTGCAGTGGAATGCTCTTCCCCTTGAGATCCGATCTGCAACCTCAGTGGAAATGTTTAAATCTAAGCTTAAAACACACTTCTACTCTATAGCATATGAATAACCTATACTTTTCGTGCACAATATCTCTGTGATATTTGTGATTGCAACATCCTTTGCTGTCTGGTAATCCTGAAAGGGGGATGCCACATGTGCGGTCCCTTCTCAAGGTTTCTTCATTTTCCTCACGTTGAGGTTTTTGAAGTTTTTCCTTGCCCTCATGTTGGTTCCAGATCAGGGGATGGTGTAATAATAGTCTGAAAAATTGTCTGTGTAATAACCTGTGCAGCCCTTTGAGACTCTTTGTGATTAAGCGCTATACAAATAAAAATGACTTGACTTGACTTGCAGTCCTTTGAGACATTTTTGTGATTGAGGGCTATATAAATAAATTTGACCTGACTTGATTTCTGATAATTGACCTGGTAAAAACATAGTAAAATAACAAGTTGTTATTTTAGAAATGCATATCGAACTGGTTGCCCTTTGCGCTAATCCGTTACAAAAAGTAGCTTTTAGCTTGAAAAAAGTTGGCAACACTTATTCTAGTGGCGCGCTGACTGCCGCAAATCGGGTTCGATACCCGTTGCGTCCAATGTTTTGCGATTGTGGAGCCCCCCCGAGATGCTGGAGATGATTGATGGAAGCTGCATCCCGTTTGTCGCTGCAATGTTGTGACCTTGACTGCTTCAATGAAGGACACATTTGAGTGTTTTCAGTGTATTTGCACAAGTTTTTAACCGTTACATAACTTGTTTAATTTATTTTAAAGATGGACAAAAAGGTGAAAAAAATGTTATGTAACTTTATATGTAATTTGCACACATTTTAAACAGATTCAGATATTGCTAATTTTCTTTAAAGAAGATCTAAAAAACGACTAATAAAATGTGTCTTGTGTGTTGTTTGAATATTCATTTACTTCAAGAAAAAAACAAACAAGACAAGTAAAAGTGTCTTTTGAGCTAGTTTATATTAATCTATTCTGAAATTTCTTTCCACATATTTTCAACGGTTTGAGAGCTTACTTATTTTCTGCACAAATACGGTACCATAATACTGCATAACCTTATGTATAAGGCAAACTCAAACTGAGTTAATTTTGGGGTAAAAAAAATAAATAAATCGCATTATACAGGAATAAATATGGTACTTCTCATAAAGAAGACAATTTTGACCTTAGCTTATTTTCTTGACTTCACTCCCTGGGTGATCAATTTAATTATCCAATAATCCTTTTCATGTATTGCAGAAGAAGACTGATTATAAAACACAACAGGACAAATGCTAATCTTTGGTTGGTCGGCGGTGTCCTTGGATCACAGCGAGTGCTTCGGCTACTCAAAACCATTTGGATCGTTACCCTGACAATCAGTGCCGCTGCCGGAATTCCGTTCTTTTAGGCGATCTGCTTTTTTTCCCGCTGAGTCATTCTGCAGTTGAGCAGTCGCTGACGGCATTGCAAAACACAAGTATGCATGTTGATGATATGCAGTGTTTGATAAAAACGTGTATGCCAAAGATGGAATAATTATCAGACTAATTAGCTTTCTCAGCAGCTCCGAAAATTCGCGAGGGCCCACGGCAAGTGTTCGCTTGCTCACCCGAGGCCCATTTCCCCCAGATTGGCCGCCATTATCCAGCCCACGTTTTCCTCCTGCTCCCAAGTTCAAAAGCACAGCAGATATTACGATTGATCCCCTGAAATTATTGCGGGGGAATGTGAGGCAAGACGTCGGCAGGCTCACCGCAGCTTGAAAAATGGTTAACAATTTAACAACGGCAGGTACAATTAGTTCCTGGAGAAGATCTACTATATGCATCACAACCTTCATATTTTCAAACAGCCTTGGTTTTAGTTTTCTAAACCAAAAATAACTTAATTGTATGGGTAATATCACACAATAATAATCACAATGTTCATCTATATTTGTTTACATTTTTCTTTTTCAGTGAATTTGGCTTTTTCATCATAGGAAAAAATGATATGATCAAATTCATTTAGAGAACAAAAACGTGAATCAATACAAAATCCAAACTAGTCTGAAAACATTTTTTCACAATAATGTTGGTTGAATAATAGATATTTTCTTTGCTGTTCCGTTTTCATGTTAATAATTGTTCCATTCTTTTTCAAGAAGTAGCTATTAAAAACGTTTTATTTAATCTGTATGAAATTTTTGGGGGGTAAATTATGTATCTTGAAGAATTGGTATCATGACAATAAAGTCAGCTGTTTTAAAAACATGAACGATATGGACCAAAACATTTCCACCTTGAAGAGTCGCCCCCTCTAATTGCACTGCTGCTCAATCCAGTTTTAGTAGTCAAATTAAGAAAAAAAGGCACATTAGATGGACGTTTTGTTCAAGATGCGAGCAGGTCGTACACAACGTAATCCGTCGAGCAGGTTTGACTGGCAGAGCCATTAGCTTGAAGGCTTATCACAGAGCAAATTACTGTAACATAGTGAAATCTGACTTTTAGGATGGCATTTCTTGGCAGAAATCATTGTGGGGGCCTTTTTTTTTTAAACCATGAGGACAGTTTGAAATCAGCCAAGCAGACATGTCTAGCAGGGATGCCATTCATAAGTTGACATTTTTTGTAGGCAGAAAATACAATGAAAAGAAAATGAATACAATTTTGGATTTCAAACACAGGAAAAGCAAATTAGTTTTTACTGTCTTTAGCACTGTAATGGGTTTTATGGCCTGTTAACACAAAATGAATTCTTACAAATCGGATTTCAAGATGTTGAGGCAAATTTCAAACGGAGATAAGAAAGCGTTCTTGAAGTGGCAATTGAGATCGCATGCTGCTTTGCGGCCAAAATATCTCATTTAAGCAAAGGGCATCGCTGCAGGACATCAATTATTTAGTGGCTGAATTAAGCGCTATTTCCTCGCTGTTGCCAAGTTCAGTTAAGTCTCAATTACCCCAAAACACATCACTGAGTTCATCATGATGGAAACGAGTTTCAACACAGAGGTAAAATGCTGCATCAAGAACGAAAGTACATTGTATCCGATTGAGAGTATTGAGTATTGAAAATGAAAAATGCACTCACAGCTGTCCTCCTCCTCGGAAATGAGCTTGACCACGTAGCAGGCATAGATGAAACCCGCCAACTGGAGGAGACACAAAGACACATCGTTGAGGGACTGGATAAGCTGAAAGGGCCAGGCGCCCAAGTGGATCAGAACATGGCGTTATCTGTGCACACGCATGCAAAAAAAATCCCAGCCAGAGGGCTTCCGTGCTGCTTAAGGTAGGCACGGACGTAAAAGTTGGATTTTGATCTTCTTGCGTTTGGCTGCTGGTGTCCATGGCAACCATCGATGTTTAATTTCAGGACAGAGATGCACAAAGGAGCAAATATCAGAATGCGTGTGACTCCTTCTTTACTTTTAGCAGCTAAAGATTGGCTGCATAGGGCAGAAACTAGATTAAACCTTTATCTGTAGGTCATTTAGTCAAAAAGACATGGAGATCCCGAAACACTTCGCCAGCCATCAGTCGCCCTCACCCTGACTGACAAGCCCATTAGCCACAGGAAAGGAACACTTAACGCTGCAGACATCCTTGGAAGTGTCATAAATCGGAAAAAAAGAGTGGAAGAAACTTAAAGTGAGATCTGGTGATTTGGGGAATAAAATGTCAAAATGTTTAGAAATGCTTCAATCTAGAATTCTCATTTAACCACAACATATGCACTTAGTCTCTTTTTCTGCATTTTGGCCTTTTTTACTGATGCTTTGCCTTTTCCCCTAAACCAGGGGTCGGGAACCTATGGCTCGGGAGCCATATATGGCTCTTTTGATGACGGCATCTGGCTCTCTGAAAATTTCTGAACGAAACAAATCAATCAATAACTTTACTAATAATGTTACTTTAGCAAAATGAATAATAATAATAATAAAGTCAGAAAAAACATGTCAAAAAATAAATAAATAAATACACACATTTTAATTTATATATATTTTCACCTGCAACTTTTCGTTCAGGCACGCAGCTAAGAGCCAATCTGTTCTCCGGTGAGCGGGAGGGTCTGCTACCCGGAAAGTCTAATTTTAATGGATAATTTACAACAATCTGCACAAGTCATTTTGAAGCAAAGAAGTAATATTTCCTCGTTTTTGGTTAGCTTTTTTATGCAGAGTGAACCCTTCTAATCAAGAAGATGACGAAAAGGAAAAAAGATAAAGATTACCGTACAGTTCAGCAGGAATGGACAGAGCAATTTGCCTTTATTGAGAGAGCAGGTTGTGCAGTGTCTCTTATATGCAATGATAAAATTTCCTCGATGAAACGGTCAAATATAAAGAGACACTTCAACACACGCCATGCCACATTTTCAGCGAAATATCCAGTGGGAGACAACAGAAAGAAGGCCTGTCAAGAACTACTTTCCACAGTCCAGGCTAGTCAGTAGCAGCTCCGTGTATGGGCCAAACAAGGTGATTTTAACTCTGCTAGCTTTGCTGGTTCTTTAGCAATTGTGAGGAGCGGGAAGCCGTTTACAGATGGCGATTATGCCAAATCATTCATGCTTGATGTGGCCAACGAGCTTTTTGACGACTTTAAGGATAAAGATAAAATAATCAAACGGATAAAAGATATGCCTCTTTCAGCAAGAACTGTGCACGATCGTGCCATCATGATGTCGAATCAAGTGGAGAAAAAACAAGTGAATGACATAAATGCAGCAGAGTTTTTTTCCCTCACTTTGGATGAATCAACAGATGTCAGTCATTTATCCCAGTTCAGTATTATTGCACACTATGTTGACGGTGACTCGCTGCGTGAGGAAAGTCTTGCCGTTTTGCCACTAAAAGGGACAACGAGAGGAGAGGATTTATTGAAGTCTTTCATGGAGTTTGCAAATGAAAAGAATCTACCAATGGATAAACTTATTTCTGTGTGTACCGATGGTGCTCCGTGCATGGTGGGGAAAAACAGGATTTGTAGCGCTGTTCGTGAGCAGGAGAACAGACCCATCCTCAGCTTCCACTGTATTCTACATCAGGAGGCACTTTGTGCGCAAATGTGTGACAAGCCGCTTGATGACGTGATGTCACCGGTCATTCGGGTGGTCAACTTTATTGTTGCCCGAGCTTTAAATGATCGCCAGTTTAAAGCACTGTTGGATGAAGTGGAGAATAATTATCCCGGTCTTGTTTTGCACAGTAATGTGCGTTGGCTGTCAAGAGGGAAGGTGCTTAGCCGTTTTGCAGCTTAGCCGTTTTGCAGCTTGCCTGAGCGAAATACGGACTTTTCTTCAAATGAAAGGCATTGAGTATCCCCAGCTAGCGGACACTGAGTGGCTCCTCAAGTTTTATTATCTTGTGGACATGACTGGACATCTGAACCATCTCAATGTGATAATGCAAGGCATTGGAAATACAGTCTTATCCCTTCAACAGGCAGTCTTTGCATTTCAAAACAAGCTGGAAATCTTTACCGCGGATATTGAGACTGGTCGTTTACTACACTTTGAAAAACTGAAAGTATTTAAAGATGAGTGCACAGCAAGTGACTCCCCTGAACATTTTGATCTCCATCAGCTCGCAGTTTTCACATCTTCTCTCCTGACGTCATTCAAAGCACGCTTTGGGGACTTTGGTGAGCACACTAGTCTTTTTCAATTCATCACTCATCCGCACGAGTGTGATTTGGACAAAGTAAACCTGAGTTTCATCCCCAATGTCTCTGTCAGAGATTTTGAAGTAGAAGTTGCTGACCTGAAGGCCACAGACATGTGGGTTAATAAGTTCAACTCACTAAATGAAGATTTGGAAAGCCTTGCACGAGAACAAGCAGAGCTGGCAGGCAAACACAAATGGACAGACATGGACAGACTTCAGCCCGCAGACCAGCTGATTGTCAAAACCTGGAACGCGCTTCCCGTCACGTACAAAACACTGCAGCGTGTGAGTCTTGCTGTATTGACCATGTTTGGATCTAGGTATGCATGCGAACAGTCGTTCTCACACCTAAAACACATCAAAACCAACCTGCGATCACGTTTAAAAGATGGAAGCCTAAACGCCTGCATGAAGCTGAACCTCACCACCTATCAACCGGACTACAAAGCCATCAGCAAAACCATGCAACACCAAAAGTCGCATTAATAGTAAGTCAGAAGTACTTTTCTTATTAATAAATACCTTTAATTTTATTTTGAACATGTTATAACAGAGTCTTATTATCATATATATATTGTTGGTCTTCTTCGATTTAGATAAGAAATTGCTGACCTGAGGGCCTCAGACAGCGGTGAACAAGCAGAGCGGGCAAGTAAACATGGACAGATATGAATAAAACCTCAGCCTGCAGACCAGTTGATTTTTATAATTATAAATAATTGTTAGTTTTTGTTATTAACTTACAATGTTGTTCAAAATAAATTGTCTTATTATACTATAAACTCATTGATTTTCCTCTTCCATGTAGCTGTTTTTGGTATTAAAATATACATATGGCTCTCCTAGGATTAGATTTTAAAATTTGGGTTTTTTCGGCTCTTTCAGCAAAAAAGGTTCCCGACCCCTGCCCTAAACAGTACCCCAGTTGTTTATCAACAGTCTGACGTGAGGCCCATTAAATGTGTTGAGAGATACTGAGAAAACATTAAACTATGGTTTTGGTTGTAGAACTTCATGTGAGACCAGCAGAAAATGTTTTGGAGTGGAGACTGACAGTTGAAACAATGTCCGTTTTGCCATCGGCAGGCTGATAGCCAACAAAAAGCCTGCTGGCTCCATGCTTGCAGAGCCATTCCTGCTGCTATGCACAATAATAACCTGTTAATATTCGGACTACTCAAGTATTCCATCTTGCTTTTGCTGTGTGCAAAAACAATATCCTGTTGACAAAAAAATGGGGACTGCCTGGTTATATTGTCTCCTCATGTGAAAAAATGGTTAAGATTGATAGTTGTTGCAATATTAGTCGGCGTCTTATCTTGTTTTGCACAACTCAAAAGGGATTTACTGTCATATAAATAAAAGCCACACTTGCATAAAAAACGTCATAGCTCTTTGGCAGCTCCAGGGAAAAGACAACACTAATGATGTTGGCATCATCACTTCTCCTAAAACCTGGTTACAAAGTGATAACAGAAAAAAAACATATTTGGGGTGACAACGGGAACATTTGAGTCTGTGAGGAAATAATGGCTACAACTTATTTTCTAAGACGAAAACGTAAATCAGGGAGAAAACGAGAAAAGAATACGTGCTTGTCGAAGAGAATCCTGAAACCATTTGGGAGACGAGCTCCACGGCAGGTGCCGGCTGTCACCACCAAATTTATTGAGTCATGCAGAGGTGGGGGTAACCATCCGAGCAAACGATTTTATTACCTTGCAAACTAAAAAAACAAAAATGTTCGTACACCAGAGCAAAAACTCTATAAGAGAGTTCCAAAGCAAAGGATAATAAAATAGTTGACCAAAAAGGGCATTGTGTATTAATTAGTGCCTTCTACTGCTAAAAAAAACAAAGAAAACCTTCATTGATTTAAAAAAAACAAGAAAAAAAAAAATAATGGTTTGAATTATGAGAAAAAAATACATGAACTATTATATAAAAACACATTTTTTTAAGTTATTGCCAGAGAGAATATATTCATTTATTTTACATAACATGAGGCTCACCTGGAGGGAGCTTACATAATTGTCCCACATCTTGCCGCTATGGGTACCTTCAAAAAGCAAAAAAAATAATAAAGAATAAAAAAAACCTGTGAAGACAGGGCAAAAAAACTGAAAAGAAAACGGGACAATTTGGTCTATTTGATTCTGCGTAGTTTGTATTGATTCTTGCACTTTGTAGCACTTGTTTTCAGTTGCATATCACAAAACAGTGACATCTCGTGGTTAATTATTACACAGTGTCCCTTTACCCACAACATGAGACACTTATAATATGCATTGTGGTAAATACATTTTAACTTCATTATGTGTTTTTTTATCTGACACCATTTTACGCTAATATCTGCAGTACATTATTTTTTACAATGATCAATATTATGTAATCAGGGAGAACGCATATCATTTTTCTAATATTAAGAATATGTTTTTTTTGCTAGAGCAAGAAAAGTAATATTAAATGTGTGCAACAAGCTTGGGTATTATTTTTTTTTATAAAGTCAAGTCATTTTTATTTGTATAGCCCTTAATCACAAATAGTCTCAAAGGGCTTCACGGATGGAGAACGCTCTCGAACCAGCGGAACACTTCTTGGCTCTTGGGATCACCAGGAGACTGGGGCTCTCGGAACGAAGGCTTCGGCTCGGTACATAGGGGGAAATCAGATCTGAAAGATATGAAGGGGGAAGTCCATGTATGATTTTGTATAATACTAAGAGAACCTTGAAATCACATCTTAGGCTAACAGGGAGCCAATGCAGGTTAGCCAAAATTGGGGTGATGTGATCGTACTTTTTTGTCCTAGTTAAAAGCCTCGCTGCAGCATTTTGTACCAGCTGAAGGCTCTTGAGTCTGGTCATCGTTAGACCGGAAAGTAGTGCATTACAGTGATCGAGACGGGAGGTAAAAAGTATAGGACAAATTTTAGCAATGTTACGGAGATGGAAGAAAGCGGTTCTAGTAATTTTCTTTACATGTGTTTGAAAAGACAGATCGGGGTCAAAAATTACACCTAAATTTTTAAGTGAGTCGCTCTGTGTGATGTGGCAATTGTCGATGTTCACAGCGGTTTTAGAGAATAAGTCACGGCATTTAGATGGACCAATAACTAACATTTTAGTCTTTTCAGAGTTAAGACGCAGGAAATTGAGTGACATCCACTCTTTTATCTCAGTGAGGCAGGCCTCCAAAGTTCCACAGTTTAGTGTGGCAGATTCCTTCATCGGGGGATAGAGTTGAGTGTCATCTGCGTAGCAATGAAAACTGATATTATACTTGCGAATAATATCACCTAGTGGAAGCATATAAATGCTGAAGAGAAGGGGGCCAAGCACTGAACCCTGCGGAACACCACAGGTAACACTAAAGGGCTCAGATGTCAATTTGCCATATTTAACGCAGTGTGTCCTATTTGAGAGGTAGGATCTGAACCATAAGAGGACGTTTCCTGAGAGACCAATCCATTTTTCCAACCGTTATAGCAAGATATTATGGTCCACTGTGTCAAATGCAGCACTAAGGTTCAGCAGCAGCAAAAGTGATGATGCGCCAGAGTCCATTGCCCGTAGGAGATCATTGGTTACCTTAATCAGAGCTGTCTCAGTAGAGTGGTTAGCCCTGAATCCTGATTGCATTGATTCAAAGAGATTGTTCTCAGACATGAAGTCATTCAGCTGCTGTGCCACTACTTTTTCAAATATTTTAGAAAGAAACGGTAGGTTTGACACAGGTCTATAATTACATAAGTTTTCTGGATCAAGGTTGGGTCGTTTCAGTGTGGGTTTAATGACGGCGGACTTAAAAGCCGCTGGAACTCCACCTGAGGAGAGTGATATGTTTAAAATATTTAGAACTGAAGGTGCAAGAGCGCCAAAGAGACCTTTAATAAGTGAACCTGGAAGCGGGTCGAACTGGCAAGTCGTCGGTTTGGCCGAACTCACCATCTGTTTAAGATTATCGAGTGACAGTTCACTAAAACGGGACAAAATCCCTGGACAGCCACCATGTCATGCATCTATAGATTTGAGTGCTTTAGTATGTGTTGAATTAATACTGTCTTTAGCGATTTCTTCCTGTATGCTTTGGATCTTCTTAGTAAAGAAGACCATTATGTCGTGGGCAGAATGAGTGGAGCTATCTGGGATAGTCTGTTGCCTTGTAAGCGATGCTACAGTGTCGAAAAGGACCTTGGGATTGTTCTTTTGTGACGCAATCACCTTCGAAAGGTAGGCTGATTTTGCAGAGGCCAGGGCCGCTTTATACTTCAACAAACTATAACACCAGATTTGATGGAAAACCCCAAGCTTGGTAGCGCGCCATTTTCTTTCAGATTTCCTGCATTCTCGTTTAAGGGATCTAGTTTCATCATTAAACCAAGGCGTGTGTCTTTTAGGTCGTGATTTAAGCCGGATGGGCGCTACTGAATCCAGGGCACTAGCCAGGGTAGCATTGAATTCATTTATGAGTGATTCGATAGAGCCTATGTAGGAAGGAAAGGTTGCAACTGCTCCCGGAAGAATATCGGAGAGCTCAGAAACTGTGCCCGTGCTCATATTGCGTCCATTAAACCCTTCAGGTTTTTTGGTACTACATTTAGCTAGCACCTCAAATGTAACTAAATAATGATCCGAGATAACGGTAGTACACGGTAACACTGTCATGTTTGAGGTTGAAACTCCTCGAGTCAGAGCCAAGTCGAGCGTGTTTCCATCTTTATGGGTTGGCAAATCAACCAGTTGATTAAAACCAAATGCATCAATTAGAGACTGAAACGCAACAGTGAGTGAACTGAGTGGGGAGTTCATATGAATGTTAAAGTCCCCCATAATTCTAATTTTGTCTGCATAGGTTACTAGTTCAGACAAAAGTTCAGCAAATTCGTCTAATAAAGTTGTGTACGGTCCTGGTGCGCGATAGATAGTTATTACATAAATTGACAATAGAGAGGACCTCATAACAAGAGCCTCGAACGACTTGTGATTATTAGAGGTACGAGGAGCAAATTTGAGCGTTCTTTCCGAAATGAGCGCGACACCGCCACCCTTTTTCAAAGAACGTGCTACATGGCTGTTAACGTAGTCTGGTGGCGAAGCATTATTTTGCGGTAAAAACTCATCCGGGCGTAACCAAGTCTCACAGAGACCGAAACAATTAAGTTTATAAGCGCGAATAATATTATGTACAAGTAAAGCTTTAGGAGCAAGCGATCTAACATTCAAAAGACCAAATTTTAGCTTTGAATCATTTAACTTAGCTGTCGTCTTTGTAGAGATCATCACAAGATGTCGCCGTTCGTGTGCGTTGGGCTTCAGGCGTCGGTTGACTCGCAGAATCGACGAAGAAATGATGGTTGGATCAGACAGATCTTCATGTCGTTGCTCCTTCAACTTCACACACTTCCCTGCACGACATCCCCGCTTCTGTTTTCTGTCTTTGCGCCGTCTTCGTCTTCGATTTTTCTTTTTCTTCGGTGGAGCGGGAAAGCAGGGCGAACCCGAGTCCCTTTGGAGCTCATTCGGGATGTCATGGGTGGTATAGAAAGTGCCCGAAAAGTCGAAATTTAGACGCCCACCCAGTCGGATGAGCTCCTGCCGGCTGTAGGTCTTATTGGCCAAGCATGTATCCAAAAAGGAAAGCAGGAGGACAGTGGTAAATAGTAGGATAGTCGGATAGCAACTAGCCGCAACGTAAACACGTGACGCCATGTTGGAAATATATATATATATATATATATATATATATATGTATATCATGATATAAAGAGAAATTAAAATTAAAATATAGTAAAGAAAAAATAAAAAAGAAAAAAAGATTTTTGCTGTGTGTTGTCCATGTCCAAATAATTTTAAAATAATGTATTATGTGGGCATAGAAAAGCATGATTGAAGTGGATTCAGTCTAAGTTAAAATAAATTGAACCATTTTAGAACCTGTTATAACGGGCGGCTTAACGCTTTTTGTCTGTTCTTTACAATGAACATATGCTAGCTAACTAATTATTATGTATGATGCCGAAGTTATTCTATTTTACGATGGTGGCGTGACATTATCGCCTCTTTTAGAAGCGTCTATTTACAACCACATTTTGCCTACATATTAATGATGCCTACTTCAGTTGTTATTTACACAATTTCACAGTAAAAAGCACTGGGAGGCATCCATATGCGGATGACCCGATGTGACCCAGCAATTGTTCACAGTAGTTGTCTTTTTCTACTGCAGGGTATTTGAGATCTCAAAAAAAGCAAAGGTTGAGGCTTTTGAGTTCCCAGAGACACTGAATTGGCTTTTGGGCTTACTTGTTAATATGGCGCCCCCATTTAAATCCCTAATTGATTCAGTCCTTCCTACCTCTGCTTCTTGCGTTGATAACAATAAGTGTGCATAATCACGCCGATGTGGTCTGCTAGTGTCTGATAATTTTTTTGTTTTTTTTTTTAGGTGGGGGGGGGGTGCAAACATGCAGCTTGTTCATTAATCCCTTTCGTGCTCTCGCCTCTGATAAATTGCGCTGTCACCAAGGTGTCTCGTCTAACGGGAAAAAAATCCGCTTACGAAGCTGTGATGAATGTCCCCTGGCAGAGATCTCAGTCTAATATGCATCAGACAGAGCACAATTTAACTGGCTGTATTTGCCTTCTGAAGTGTCCGTTGGAAGCTCTTGTTGAATTGAATCTGGGACAAAAAGAAACAGTTGCAAATGTCCTTCTTGGACAAGGAAAACAAACGCCCCACAAGTTATTACTTATTCATCAAATATGGGATTAGTGCAGCAGAGCACAGCGGCTGAGTGACACATGCACAGTTCTTCTTTCTCCTTCCCTGAGCTTTAAATAACGAAGGGCTTCTGATGGAAAGACCTGCTCCCCGGATCTTTTGACCCGTTGTTTAGGATTCGTAGCGCAAAGGATGTCAAGCCATGAGCATGAAATGGATTAAAAAAAAAATCTGCTGGTATACCTGTTCACGCTGGTCCCTTAGACTGAGCTCACTTCAGGCTTTATTAGCAAGCCCTGTCGCCACAAGCAGTACACTTGTCAAAAGTTAATACAGCAAGAAAGTTGGTGGGAACTTTCTGGTATCTGTTGTGATCCACTGGGGCCCTGAAGTGTTGGCCAAGTGCATTGATTTACATCTATTGGACCTTATGAATAAAATAAAATTTTATCTCAAAGACTCTGACTCTATCTATAAAATACAAAAAAAAAAAATCTTCTTTGAGCTGAGCTACACCACAACGCCTATGCAGCACGAAGCTCGTCGGGCTGCTCTCCTCGCCTTCAGATCTGATCTTCATCTGGAAAAAAAGCCCAACTTTTCTCTCTTTAATCATTTCGTCCATTAAGAAGTAAACTGTGCATTTAAAATGATTCTATTCCATGGTGAGACTTGAAGGCAAACTGTTGGGAATGTTCAGTCTCTCTGGGACAACTTTTTCCTCACTTGTTTATCCTGCTGACAAGCCATCAGGGAGACTAAAGTGAGACCCAACAGCGCTTAAACTCTTAGAAATGTGTTAACAAGCTGTTTTAGCTCTCAAAAACGTGCTAACTGTTTGGTTGGGACTAATGGATCTGGACAAGTAAAACCAAAACACAAAAATGAACTCCCTCCATCTATAATTCGACAAATGCAGAATCACATGTACTGTATATGAAATATTAAACTGAAATAAAGCTGACTTGTCTAGATTCTGTTTCTGTTAATGCTTTCCTTGATGAGAACATCCCAATCCCTGAAGATGAACTTTGTTACAGCTTCACTACTCCTTTTCATATGCATAAGTACTACATGTGCAATGCCAGTGTCTGAAATAAGGTCGGCCCGGACGCTCGGGGCGTGTATTTTTTACTTCGGGCGTTCAACTTACAAAACATCTCAGCCCGGGTGGCCGACAATTTTTTCAAGGACAAGAAAACAAATAAAACGCTTTATTACGAATTTGAAATCTTCATTCGTCTTGGAAATTTCGGAATTTCAGTTCGTTTGGCAATTTGCATAATCTGCAGCCAATCAGAAGCGTGCATCGAATAACTTTGCGCTTCCGGACTTTCCCGAGCGTTATAAGGTCGTGCGATCGATAGATAGATAGATAGATATTTTATTCATCCCCGAGGGGAAATTCACACTTCCAGCAGTCTACCCCGTTGTTTATTAACAGATTAACATGATGCCCTAGGGGTGCTTGTAGCGGAGTGGAGGATGTCACCCTAGTCCAAAAGTTTGACATCCCTGCGGCAGATGGAAATCTTTTCTTTGTGAAAATCCAGGGATACACCACCTCGTGTTAGCAAGTCCGCCTCCTCTCCGATTCCCCCCGGCTTTCGTGTCTCTGTTTAGCGGCGTTGAAGCCGGATAGCTCCGGGTAGCTCCGGGTGGCTACACGTTAGCGTCCGGAATGCTAACGTTAGCATATCATTTTCCAAATTAGACGCATAGGGAACACAATTAAATGGATAAGTGGTTAGGAATTGTTATGATTAGTCATTATTAGCGCTCTTACTCGTGGTATTGCGGTAAGACGTTTTTCATTGGGTGACGTCATTACGCACGCACTATATTTCGTTTTGCTAATTGTTGATTGCCGTGTTGTATTGAATAGAGCCGTGTTCCTGTTTGCTTGCTCTTGAGGAATAAATATGCTTAAATGCTGAACCACAATGTCCTCCTTATCATATCTCACGCATGAGGAAGACTGCACACTCTGACATATCCTTACTAGGGATCAAGCCAAAACCTCAGCCGCAGAAAAAATATACAAAAGAAGGTAACAAAATTTATGACGCTACAAAACGTAAACGTACATTAAAAGCATCATGGAAAGAGGAGTTTATGTGGCTTGTAGCAGACGACGCAACGCAAACGTTGCATGAATAAAGATGAGTCAATACAGGTAATTACAGACCAAACCTACCTTTCCTCTCTAAAGTACTCGAAAAAGTAGTGGCACAGCAGCTGAATGCTTTCATATCCGAGAATAACCTTTTTGAATCCATGCAATCAGGATTCAGGGCTAACCACTCTACTGAGACAGTTCTGATCAAGGTAACAAATGATCTCCTAATGTCAATGGATTCTGGCGCTTCATCACTTCTGCTGCTGCTGGATCTTAGTGCTGCTTTTGACACAGTGCACAACAATATCCTACTAGAACGGTTGGAAAAATGGATTGGTCTCTCAGGAACCGTCCTCTCGTGGTTCAGATCCTACCTCGCAGATAGGACGCACTGTGTTAAATATGGTGAAATGACATCTGAGCCCTTTAATGTTACCTGCGGTGTTCCGCAGGGTTCAGTGCTTGGCCCCCTTCTTTTCAACATTTACATGCTTCCATCAGGTGACATTATTCGCAAGTACAATATCAGCTTCCACTGCTACGCAGACGACACTCAACTCTATCTTCCGTTGGAGGAATCTTCCACACTAAACTGTGGAAATTTGGAGGCCTGCCTCACTGAGATAAAAGAGTGGATGTCACTCAATTTCTTGCGTCTTAACTCTGAAAAGACCGAAATGTTAGTCATTGGTCCATCTAAATGCCGTGACTTATTCTCAAAAACTGCTGTGAACATTGACAAATGTCACATCACACAGAGTGACTCAGTTAAAAATTTAGGTGTCATATTTGACCCTGATCTAACCTTTGAGATGCATGTAAAGAAAATTACTAGAACCGCTTTCTTCCATCTTCGTAACATTGCCAAAATCCGTTCAATACTGTCTCAGTCTGATGCGGAAACTATAATTCATGCATTTGTTACCTCCCGTCTCGATTACTGTAATGCACTACTCTCCGGTCTCCCGAAGTCCAGAATCAAGTCTCTTCAGCTAGTACAAAATGCCGCACCGAGGCTTTTAACTAGGACAAAAAAGTACGATCACATAACACCGATTTTGGCTAACTTGCACTGGCTCCCAGTTAGCCAAAGATGTGACTTCAAGGTTCTCTTAGTATTGTACAAAATCATACATGGACTTGCTCCCTCTTATCTTTCAGATCTGATCTGCCCCTATGTCCCGGTCCGAAGCCTACGATCTGAGAGTGCCGGTCTTCTGGTGATCCCGAGAACAAAGAAGTGTTCTGCTGGTTCGAGAGCGTTCTCCATCCGGGCACCGGTGCTGTGGAATGCTCTTCCCCCTGAGATCCGATCTGCAACCTCAGTGGAAATGTTTGAATCTAAACTTAAAACTCACTTCTACTCCATTGCATATGAATAATAACCTACTCTTCTTGTCGGCTGAAAAATAGTCTGTGTGACATAGTGTACTAATCTGTGAAGCCCTTAGAGACTTATTGTGATTAAGGGCTATACAAATAAAAATGACTTGACTTGACTTGACTAGGTATATACTGATGGCAGATGGAAAACAGTGATGTAATATCCATGCAATGAAATTTACAAGTAGATTTATAATAAACCCAATTTTAAAGAGTTATTCTGTTATATATTCTGATTATCAATCCTTAATACTTTGCAACAAAGGATTTTTTTGCGATGAGTCGTCTTATTATCTTTCAAGTTGGGAAAAATGGGGCAGGCGACTTTATGGCTGGGCAGGCAACTTTTCAGAGTTGTCTGTCCTGGTTTACTTTGTGTCATGAATTTCAGACACTGGCAATGCTGCTACATTTTTATACACAATCTGAACTTTCCGTTTAGCAAACTATATGCTTACATTAATAAAGACACTGCACTGGCATGGAGGTGTAGATGAGTTGAATGCTAACTTTTGAGGCACTGGCTTTTGCCGCTCAAAGAGACAACATTAGTTTTGTTTTTTAATTAATATTTGGGGGTGCAACACTGTTTAGCCTCCGGTAGCACAATAACTTTCAAATTGCTAGATAGGCTGGCTTTAGCATCAATGAGTATTTCTGCAAACAATGGGTGCATTGTGTGTGACGTAACATTTCCTCTCCTGCGCAAGCCGGTTATGGTGGCGTTCACGCAAGGAGATCACAAACAAATAGCATTGAGTTGGAAATGTGAACGATCTCACCAAAACATCGGGTTTCACCGAAAAATCGGAATTGGGCATTGAGCCTCATGGTGTCCTCAGCTAGGTCCGCCACTTTGCAACACACACAGAGCCCACTGCATGCCCAACTTGAAGAAAGTCTGAGACTTTTATATGCGGATTATGGTCATAAGAATACGGTAATTGTATTGAAAAAAATAAACATTTGTTAACCTAACCCACATTTGCTTATCATGTTTTAATGGATGGATATGTCAAAAGTGCTTTTTAACAATTCATATTCTCCGCTTTTGCACCTCTCATTAAGTAAAGATAAGTCAAGAATATGACAATAACCACCCTTGACCCACAAACTGAAGAGCAATACAAATTCTGTGAGTCTTCCAGAAATGGACAGCCAAGTTAGTCTGCCGACAAGGTGGTCTGATTAGACAGCGTGTGCGCTCATGAGGCATGACAGCCTTTTCGTGCAGCAATTACGCTGCGACGGCAGTAGGGCTGCGTGACTGGCGGGCCGGCATTCGGTCGCGCTCCAAGTATCATCTTCTCCCAAAGATACAGCGAGGCGGCCGCACCTGAACGCTCCCATCCTTCCTCCATTTCTGCTGATTTAATCATGAACGCGCTCTCACATATTCTGCACATCGAAGGCAAGAACGACCGTATTGAGATGCGGCAGCGAACTTCAGTCCAAGTGAAGTAGAGATGTAATGAAAAGTGACAGTCCTCCGTCATTCCCGCTCTTTATTTCACTCCCTGTCGTCTCTTCTGATCCCGCTAATGATCTGGGTTTGCCACAGAGGAAGGCTTCCGGAGGGCCAGGAGAAGCGAGGGGTCGGTGGTGGGGGCAGGCAGCGGGAAATCGTTTGGCAAAGATGAAAGAAAAGGAGGCAGCGTCTCTGAAGAGGCAGATTGTGGAATTTACCTGTGTCGATTCTGCATGTAGCCTGGGCAGTGCTACTTTAAGTTTACGATATTACCGTATTTTCCGCACTATAAGCCTTTTTTTTTTTAAAGTTGGCCATGCGCCTTATAATACAGTGCGCCTTATATATGGATCAATATTAAGTTGCAAGGTCTCGCAACAAAGGCAAACAGCCGCCGACTAGATTTTTCCTCGTAGGCGATGTGGTCCGCGGTGTATGCTGGGATACATATGCCGGCGTTTCATTTCCCAGCCAATGTGTCAATCATCATTTGAATCGATCACTATTAGCTAAACTTATTCGGAGGTAAAGGGGGCGGATCCTTTTTATCATTTACAGGCTCGTATAAGCTAAAGGGGAAAAACAAAGCCTGCAATTGGCACAAAAGATGAATGTGAATAGCAAGTTTGCTTGAACTACGGCATAGAGAAAACATGTTTTATTATTCTGTATTTGTAAATATTTTACTCTCCTGGATTTACTACACTCACGGATATAAGAGGACCATTGTTGCACATTATTATTGAACGCAACGACTTCTGTGAGCTACTCCGGCTATATATTTTCCCAGTATCTTTCAGACTGATCTCGATGTTTCTGTGATGAGTCTATTTTTAAATTAAACTCAATTCCAAGTGTTTATTGTCATATGCACAGTAAAGTTGCGAGCGAAAAAGAAAATAGAAACCAAGGAATGGTTGGCGTTTCTTGAATCCCAAGACTTTAACCTTCCGAATGATATTTGGAACGATGCATTTGAGTGACATCGTACAGACACTGTTTCCGTATATGTCTGAGACACGTATTTGCTTCTTTGCAAGCTTTCGGAATGTTAAGGGGGTAATAAGATTGACTGAACTATCTGACTGTTTTGTCGACGTTCCCGTTGTAGCGCCTTATAATCCGGTGCGCCTTATGTATGGAAGATATAGGACCAAAAACTATTTTTGGGGGGTGCGCCCTATAACCCGGTGCGCCTTATAGTGTGGAAAATACGGTACTTATTTCAGTGAAAACTATTTGGAATAGTCACCTTTTGGGATTTATTGAGAAAGTGTGAATATTGTTTTGTATTATTTCAAGTTACTACATAACAAAAAGTCAAACTTATATTTAACTGATTCACGTTTTCAGAAGCATCGTCCCTGATGGCCAAAACGTAAAAATGCATTTTTTGTGTTTTTATAAAAAATTAAAAAAAAAGAGAAAAACTAATATAAAGGCAATGGCGCAGCTCATCAGTAAGTATCAAGCTTCTGGGAATGAGTAAAGTATGATAATTCACCATTAAATGGTAGGAGTAGCTTCTTGTATCCAGCAAATCAGAGTGTTTAGGCGACCCATATGGCAAGCAGGCGCAGTGAAGCAGTGTGATGAGAAAAGCAAGTATATGAGTACAGACAATTAATGCTTCTAGGCTTTTTTCTTTCTAAAAAATTACAAGGTCTCTTCGTGTTCGTCAGGGCAGAGATGGATGAATAGAATTAAAATTTACTTTTGATGTCATTCTTTGTAACCATGCACACAGAACGAAATGTCGATACCCGTACAGTTAAACTGTAGCGAGCCAATGCAGCCGCAGCCAAACAGGGTGCAGCCATTTTAGACCCAACTGCTGTGTTGGGAGTCATTAGGTGACCAAATCCCCCAATTTCAACCCTTAATGCCGAGCGCCAAACAGGGACGCAATGAGTACCAAAGCTTTGGTATGACTCGTCCGAGGCTTGAACCAGCGACCTCCCAGTCTTGGAGTGGGCGCTCTACCATCTAGGCTACTGAGCTGGTTAAATGACGTTTCATGCAAATCTGCAATCGCCATGGTGACCAAAATCCTGTGATCACGTCACAGGATACATCGAGCTCTGAAAAGTTCTTGCAAAGTTCATTCATATGTTCTTGCAATAAAATGTTATTTTGCAATCAAGGTGACCTTTTGTTTATGGAAAGCATTTTCTCGATATTGCAGGTATCATGAATGCAAAAAAAAAAAAGCACCAAAGTGAAAGTTCTGCTTTAAATGCATCTTTTTGTCACAGACCAGAAACGGACACAGGACTATAGCGCTCGTTTTCTCAGTTTTTATTAGGAAAGAAAGGGAGAGTAAGGCTTGCTTGCTTGATCCGAAGGCTAACGGAGAACAGGAGCGAGCGAGGCGGGAGTGACACTTCCGTGTCGGACGAGGAGGAACGGAGACAGGCGGGAATGGCAAGTCGTTGGCCGGGGCTGGAGATCAGAGGCGGTGTCGAGTTCGTAAGCGAGGCAGGCAGGTAACGGGGCAAAACAGGTCAGGTAACAGGAAGGCAGAACGGGCAAAGTCAGGTCCGCAAACGGGTCGGTAATAAAGATCAGGCAGGAAAAGGCTTAGCAAAAACATTCAGGCGAGAAGGCTCACTGAGCGGAAGGCAACAGTTCGCAACGATCTGACGGCCACCAGGAGGAAGCCGGGGGTTTAAAAAGGGAGTGTCCACCAATCAGCTGTCCGGGCTGTTGGCGCTAATCAAGCCGCCGCAGGTGCTCCAAATTGGCAATCACGACAGAACCCCCCCTCAAGGGACGGCTTCAGAAGTCCCCCAAAAATAAAAAAAAAATAAAATAAAAAAATCAACAGGCAAAAGGAAAAAAGCAATCCAACAGGCAGAAGGAATAAGTAACAGGCAGGAACCCAAAATTCAAAGCTCCTCCGAGCGGACTGAAGCCCCATCGTCAGCATCAGGAGGCGAGGCATAAGCAGGGTCAGGCGGAGACCGAGTCGACGAGCGGGCGCCTCTAGGGCGACCTCGGCGAGGAGCAGGCTGGTTAGGATGCTGGCGATGGAACTCTGTGATGAGAGAGCGGTCCAGAATCTGACGAGTGGGGATCCATGATTACTCCTCCGGACCGTAACCCTCCCAGTCCACCAAGTACTGGAGGCCCGTCCTCTTCGACGAGAGAGGAGAAGGCGTCGCACTGTGTAGATAGGATCTTCATCCAGAAAGCGCGGGGCCGGAGGTGCCTCGGGTACTAGCGGACTCTGGTGGTCAGGCTCGATCCGGGACACATGAAAGGTAGGGTGGACCCTCATGGTGCTAGGCAGGCGAAGTCTGACCGCAGAAGAGCTGATGACCTAGTCCACCGGGAAGGGACCAAGGAATCGCGGAACTAGTTTCCTTGATTCCACCCGAAGTAAAAGGTCTTTGGACGACAGCCATACTTGTTGGCCCACCTGGTACACCGGAGCAAGAGTCCTCCTACGGTTGGCCCCAATCAAGTAGGTGTCGACCGCCCGGAGAAGAGTAGCGCGTGTCTGGGCCCAGGTGCGGCGTTAGCAAACGCCGAAGGGCAGGAGACATCACCCTCCTGGGTAGGGAACAGGGGTGGCTGGTAGCCGCAGACGCACTGGAAGGGGGACATGCCAGTGGACGAGCTGATCAGTGAGTTGTGGGCGTACTCCACCCACACCAGCGGTCGTGCCCAAGAGAGAGGCTCCCGAGAGACCATACAGCAAAGCGCCGTTTCCAATTCTTGATTTAAGAAGCAGGGGTGCATCTTGTGATCTTCGGCCGACCTCTGGGAAAGGACCGCCCCAACTCATACGCCTGAGGCATCCACCTCAACCACCAGTTGACGTTCCGGGTCGGGCACTTGCAGAATAGGAGCCGTCGAGAAGCAGGCTTTGAGGGTGGTAAAGGCATCGTTGGCTGCGGGAGACCATCGGAATGCCTCTTCAGGGATGGTGAGAGGAGTGAGGGGCACTGCTACCGTGTTGTAGTTCCGAATGAAGCGACGGTAGTAATTGGCGAAACCCAGGAACTGTTGGAGCTTCTTACAGTCATAGGGAACAGGCCAGGTGGTAACCGCCGACCACTTCGCGGGGTCCATCTGCAGCTTCCTCTCCGCCACGATAGACCCCAGAATGGCCACGGTCTTGGCATGAAATTCGCATTTCTCCGCCTTGACGAAGAGGGAGTTCTCTAGTCGACGGCGAAGGACGAGTTTGACGTGCTGTGTGTGTTCCTCCAGGGATTTGGAGAAAATTTATCATCCAGGTAAACGAACACTAATCAGTTGAGTACATCACGCAGCATGTCATTAAGGGACTGGAAGACAGCTGGGCGTTGGTTAGTCTAAAGGCTATAACCAGGTATTCATAGTGCCCCGTGGGCGTAATGAAAGCCGTCTTCCACGCATCCCTCTCCCGGATACGGACCTGGATATAGGCGTTTCGCAGATCCAGCTTTGTGAAGACCGTGGCCCCTTGTAGTAGCTCGAAGGAGTGGAGCAATGGCAAGGGGTACCGATTCTTCACCGTTATTTAATTGAGTCCCCGGTAGTCGATGCATGGCCGTAAGGACCCGTCTTTCTTCCCCACGAAGAAGAACACGGCGCCTGCCGGCGAGGATGACGTTCGTATTATGCCGGCCGCCAACGCATCGAAAATGTTCTCCTCCATGGATTGTCTCTCGGGCGCTGAGAGGGAGTAGAGCCAAACGCTTGGGGGAGTAGAGCCGGGTAGGAGGTCAATAGCACAATCATAAGGGCGATGTGGAGGTAAAGAGGTGGCTTTGGCTTTGCTAAATACCTCTCGCAGCTGGTGGTAGCAGGCGGGAACCTTGGACAGATCCGGAGGAGGCTTAGAAGCGACGGGCTGGTCGGGATAAGATGCGGCGCGCAGGCAGGTTCGGTGGCACTCGACGCCCCATTCCATCATGGCTCAAGAACGCCAATCGAAGTGGGGGTTGTGCCGTACAGGCCAAGGATGACCCAAAACGAGCGGTTGACCGGGGGATGGGAGAAGGTGGAAACGAATCTCTCTTGATAGTTGCCGGATTATTTCATTTCCACCGGTTCGGTCATCTGAGTGACAGTACCCAAAAGACGACCGTCTAACGCTCGGGCAGTGATCAGGGACGAGAGAGGAACCAATGGTATTCGGAGTTTGTGAGCGAGGGTAATGTCCAGAATGTTCGCTTCAGCGCCGGAATCGACCAACGCGGAGTCTGGGGAAAACCGGAAATCAGGAGACGAGCCTCGAGGACAGTCCTCGGGGTTCTGGAGGTCGGGATAATGGCTGAGCTCAATCGGATCCCTCAGATGTCCAACGAGCTCTTCTTTTTAACGGACACGATGAGATCCGGCGTCCCTTGCTGCCACAATACAAGCAAAGCCCCTCGGAAATCCGTCGCCGGCGTTCCTCCGCTGATAACAACGCGCGATCCACTTCCATGGCTTCGTGGGGACTTGAACTCTTAGGTCGGGTCGTCTGGAAACCACCTGGCTCTTTGGGCGAGCTGGCAGTTGGTCGTCCCGGACGGCCCCTCTCCTGCCGTCGTGCCTGGATTCGACGGTCGATCCGAGCCGTCAGAGCGATAGCTTCCTCGAGGATAGTTGGTGGAGCGTGGGACACCAACTCATCCTTTAGATAATCCGCCAAACTATGGAGTTAAGCGTCGACTAACGCCTCGGCGTTCCAGTGACTCTGGCTGGCCAAGGTACGGAAATCAATAGAGTAGTCAGCGATTGAGCGTTTTCCCTGGCGAATGTTCAGGAGGGAGCGAGATGCATCGGCCGAGGAAGATCCCGTGTCAAACACCTTCACGATCTCCTATGCCAAGAGATCGGACGAGGAACACGCCACTGAACAACGCTCGAACTCGGCGGTTCCCCAGAATCGAGCTCTTCCGGTCAGGTGAATAATTGTGAAAGCCACTTTTACCGCTTCGGACGCAAGTCGAAAATGAGTCGACAGTTCACCAGAAATGCACGAACCTGTGCCGGGTCTCCACAAAACGTTTCAGGTGCGCCCACTCGCGGTTCTGCCAATATGACGGCGTGGGCGGTAGGAAGCGGCATTACCGGCGTAGGAGATTGTGTGCTCGGGAAAAATTGTTGGACGGCGCCCTCAGCCCATTGTAAGCGCTACAAGGCAGAAGGAGGCTCCACGCTACTTTGGTCTCCACTCGGGAAGCGCGCGCTGAGTATATTTCATGGTCAGATCGTTCTGTCAAGGACCAGAAATGGACACAGGACTCAATAGCGATCGTTTTCTCAGTTTTTATTAGGAAAGAGTAAGGCTTGCTTGCTTGATCCGAAGGCTGACGGACAACAGGAGCGAGCGAGGCGGGAGTGACACTTCCGTGTCGGACGAGGAGGAACGGAGACAAGCGGGAATGGCAAGTCGTTGGTCGGGACTGGAGATCAGAGGCGGTGTCGAGTTCGTAAGTGAGGTCGGTAGCAGGAGGCAGGCAGGTAACGGGGCAAAACAGGTCAGGTAACAAGCAGGCAGAACGGGCAAAGTCAGGTCCGGAAACGGGTCAGTAACAAAGATCAGGCAGGAAAAGGCTTAGCAAAAACGGAGTCAGACGAGAAGGCTCACTGAGCGGAAGGCAACAGTTCGCAACGATCACCACCAAGAGGAAGCCGGGGGTTTAAAAAGGGAGTGTCCACCAATCAGCTAATCAAGCCGCCGCAGGTGCTCCAAATTGGCAATCACAACACTTTTCCTGAAAAGCAGTTTTCCTCAGAAGTTTTCTTGGAAACTCAGCAATGTTTAACTGTTGTTTACTAAACATTGGTAACAGCTAAAACATTATTTTTTACTGATGAAAGATGAGGGTTACAGCTTTCTTTTGATATAACCTATGCCTTTATAGCTACACAACAAAACGTCCTAAAGACCTTCAGAAATTAGTCAAAAACGGCAAAAATTGGCTTTTCCCAATTAAGAAAAACGTCTGGCATTGAATAAGTTAACGAAGGAGCTGTTTTAGAATTAATGAATCAGCTAATTAACTGACTTTAAAATTAGGAATATAAGAGTATCCAATATCTGATAGTCACTATGAGTGTTGGGAGTAACACGTTACCAAGGAACAAGTTCCTGGAATGCAATTACTTTTCTCTGAAACGAGTTCTGCAATGGGTTATCAATAAAATGTATCACTCAATTATCATTACAGGGTGGTGCATTACTTCCTTACTTTTTAAAAGCAGATTAGGAAATACTATGTCTTCTGGTCTTTAACAGCAGCAGACAACCCTCAATCCATCAGCAACACAGTGCTGAGCACTGATGGTAGGTGTCTTTAAATGAACATACAGTACATAATACAACTGAATACTTACGCCTAGTATGAGGCCACGTATTTTATCTCTGCTGATATCCTTCCTTAAAGTATATAATCTAAGCCGTATTTACAACTATAAAATATAACACTGAAATTAGGGGGTCAGTTTCTAAGTTTATATTTGGTGTGTGTCGCCAGCAGCGAATGGGAGGTAGTGTGTTGGAAGGGGACATGGCCTATACAGGAACAACAAAATCAACGGGGGAAACGTGACCACAGGTTTAACGGTAAATGAGGGATAATTTTGGTATTTTTAATTGTTAAGTTGTTTTTGCAATACGCCATGCATGAAGAAAAAAAATAATTTTTGAACATTACCCAGAAATGGAGAAGCAGTTCTCAGAATAGTTTGAAGACAAAAGACAAAAGGGAAATGATGTAATCATTTTTGAAGCTAGGTCTACGTTTGCAAGCTCTCATGATAGCACAAGGCCAGAAATATGACTAGTTCACTGCTTCCACAAGTTGGTGTACACATTTTCCTCTCTTTCTTTTATTATTTTAAGCAGTTATAGAGGGGCGGCTTCAATGTGTGTAGTACACCACACTTTGTATGTACGGTAATTTGTAACTTGATAACGGGGCGGCAGTAGCTCAGGAGGTAGAGCGATCGTTTTAGGATTAAGGGATCCCAGTTCGAATCCCGTCTTGTCCGTGTTACATGCCGAAGTGTCCTTGGGTAAGCCACTGAACCCCCAATACCCCCAATAAGCAGGTTAGCAGCCTTACATGGCTGCACAGATCATGGCCGCTATTGGGAAATGTGAAGCACAATGTAAAGCGCTTTGGGAGGTCATTGACTTGAAAAGCGCTATATAAATGCAGATCATTTCAGATCATTTCATAACAACTTTCAGAGTAACGAGCTACTTTTGGGTGTCAGTAAACTGGGGGGTAAAACAAATACCTTTTACATGAAGTAGCTAGTAAATGGAAGTAATTACTTTTTTCAGTAACGTGCCCAACAATGCTCATTAATTGATAATTACCGTACAACATAATGAACGAATCAAATTTAATCCAATAAGCTAATTATACTAGCTTCTTTCCAGAGGGCCACCAACAACGAAATTGAAGAATACACTTCGAGTCTGTATTTTCTTGTAATTTATCGAGCAAATCAACTTGTTTATATCTCATTCCATATGAAGGAAATTAAAATAATTTAATAATTTGCACATAATAATTTGTATCATTTGATCTGTACCGTAACTCTTTCTCTGCCACTGACATTACTTAATTAGTGGATGTCTAAATTAACTTCAAGTGATCAAACATCTTGAAACAAAAATTATTACATTTCTGCAGAAAGTTTGGTCCTTGAGGAACAATCTTTTAGGTCTTAGATGTTTCCTACTTCTAACACACTTGACCCTACACAACAGGACCGTTATCAGACTTCTGCAGAAATGCTGATAGGCGAATGATATGAATCAGGTGTGTTGGAGGTTGGACATTTCCAAAACCTGCAACAGCTCGGCCCTTAAGGACTAGGATTTGTCAAGCTTATTTTCTGATGGCTAAAACGGACAAGGCACTCGTAGAAAAAGGACAAAAATGCTACTTACAGCCAGGAATATTTGCAGTGATGAGTGAGCTACTTCCACCAACTGAAAGTCCATCAGGCAGCCGGAGATTGATATGTATCGGTGGTCCTCGGGTGCCCAAAGCGGAGGGGGGCTGATGGGGGTCACCCTACACCCAGGGCCATTCTCCATCCACCAGGAGCGATGCATGGAAAGGTTGAAGGTGAGGACAAGGTCAGTATCCTGCGGAGATGGAGAGGAGGCGAGTCCAAGGTCAATGACCTAAGCAAGGAAGTTGTCTTAACGCATATTAATAAAGGCCGTAAATGAAGAGGGCATTAGGATTTACAATGATAATCAAGATCGCAGTACTAAAGGAGATCCACTCGTACAGGGGTTGGGAACCTATGGCTCGCGAGCCGGATATGGTTCTTTTCATAAGTACATCTGGCTCGGGGATAAAATGTGGTCCAAGACAACCTTCTCTGCGTCCATTCTGGTATATGGAAAGCCAAATCAGAGCTGAGAAACAATCAGTTTGGTCCAGCATGTGTATGGCATAGTCTCAACTACAGTTTACAATCACGGTGTTACACTAACATACACAGTTTTTGCTGTATGACTCTAAAGAATCTTTTATCTGAAAGCGTATTAAACAATTTACTGTTAGGAAACTTTATGCTAAAAACCCACGTAACAAACTGTAAACACCTCAAAACAGCAGCCACACACCAAGAGCAATTTGATTCGGTGAGCTGCAGGGATGGGTGGATCTCTGCACACGCAGCACGCTCCATTCTTTGCCAACTGCGCAGAAGGGAAATACATCCCTATACTTCTTGTTTGCAGTATTTGGTGACATTTTTTTTTACAAAAGAGCTGCTTGCACCTTGTGTTAAAACCATTATGTATGACAAAAACTACAGTCAAAATGAGCCTCAGTGATCTTAGGTATAAAGTGTTATATTTATTAATATAGGACAAAGGCTCTGGCATTATTACTATTCCATATAATTTTGCAAATCATCGAACGTAACACAGTGACATAAAATGTGCTAAAGAATAGGCTTTTGTATGGATGGTGGGCTTTGCTGTTTTGTTGAATTTTGTCTTCAAATATATTGTGTGGTTCTCTCTCAAAAAAATGTTTTTTTGTGAGAGACCCATGTAAATGAGTTTATAAGGTAAATGGATGCTTGAAAGAGGGAACACCTCGCAGGCATATAATTGCACTATTCATTTATTTTTATGTTATTTCATGTATATGTTCATATTTGTTGTATTGCATGATGCACTTTAATTATTTAGCACTTTTGTGTTTTGAAAGGTTTTTGGAGATCCAGTCACGTTTTTGTAATCAGACACCTGGGGCAGCTGTGTCCTGTTATAACTGTGTGTGTAGTATGAGAACGAGAGAGAAAGATGTGAAGACAGATGACGGAGTGTAAACAAATGATGCAAACAAAAACGAATTAAAAAGTTACAACCAACGCCAAAGAGTAAGGTGATGAAGTGTTCACGTGATGGAGTGAGCATGACGTTAGAAATCAGGTTGCATGGACAGGTGCTGGAAGAAGTTCAAAGCTTTAGGTACTTGGGTTGTGATGTGGCAGCAGTTGGTGGAATGGAGTGCGAGGTATTGCACCGAGTGAATCAAGGAGGCAAGGTTTTGGGTGCTCTGAAGAGAGTGATGAACAACAAGAGTATGAGTATGGGTGTTAAGAGGGGACTGTATGAGAGTGTGATTGTGCCGACTGTGTGACTTCGAGCCTGAACGCAGATTTAAGAAGGAAATTTAATGTTTTTGAGATGAAACGTTTGAGGACTATGTTAGGAGTGACAAGATGGGATAGATTGAGAAATGAAATTGTGGGAGACAGAACTGGAGTAGTCGTGGAACTGAGCAAGTGTGTTGATAAGAGAGTACTCGGTTGGTTTGGACACATGGAGAGGATAGATGAGGAGCGAATGTTGAAGGATCTACAGAGCAGAAGTCAATGGAAGAAGACCAAGAAGAAGGCCGCGATTGACGTGGATGGATGGTGTTATGAGTGCACTGCAGGAAAGAGGTCTAAATATAATGGAAGCTAGAGCTCTTGTTGGTGATAGAAAGGAGTGGAAAGGTGTTGTGAAAGGATAGTGGGATTGTGGACGCGTTCTTAAGGATGGGCTGGGCACCAGTATGATGCGGCAGGGGTAAACCAGTAAAAGCTGTCGGGCCCTGCTGTTGAACAAGAGTGTGTTGTGTCACCCTGACCCGAGTGACATGGCCGCTTTCTGGTGTCCCGTTTCATCTGGAGGGACGAAAGCATGACCATATTAGGTGCAGAAGTGCCTAACTTGTTTGGGTGTTTGGGCAATTGGGTTGGCCACAATGTTCCCTTTAATTTTCCACGGGTCTGAGCGTTCACACAAAGTCGGTGAGCAACGCTTGAAACTACAGTGAGCAACCATAATCCCAAGTGTGGCAAGATAATTAATTATCAAACATGTCCAAAACTTGACATCAAGTTACATTTTGCTGAGTTTCCGGCGATGCAAAATTATTTTTCTCTTTTGAATGAATTGACTCATGTACTATTGCAAAGGTTGTACGGTCTACAAACGTCGTTTGTTCTTACAATTCTTTCACAAGATATCCATCTCTTTTTATTTCCTGATATATTTTGTCGCATATTAACATTTTGGGGGGCTTATTTAGTCGGTTGTAAGATACAGAACTGTACTTAATCACATTTTTAGTGGAAGTACAATGTTGGCACATTCACTTGATATAATTGGAAATTATTTGAATGCAACACAAACTTTTTATTCTTTTTTTGGTGTTTTTTTCTCCTTTTTTTAAAAAAAAATTCATTAAAAAAAAATCTCATTGTGTTTATTTTTTCCGAGCTGTTACTTTTTTCTTTTTGTTCTCTATTTACTTTTTTTACATCTCTTTCTTTTCTTTTTTTCTGGCTTTTTTCTAAATTGTTCCTTCTTTTTTTCTCTTCCTTTTGTTTCTTTTTTTCTCAGCTTTTCACTACTTTTTCATTTTGGTATTTTTTCCCTTTTTTATTTTCTTTGCAATTGCATGTGTTTGTCTTGCTGTCTGTCACCCCTCTTGAGGGATATGACCAAGGTAGATAGATAGATAGATAGATAGATAGATAGATAGATAGATAGATAGATAGATAGATAGATAGATAGATAGATAGATAGATAGATAGATAGATAGATAGATAGATAGATAGATAGATAGATAGATAGATAGATAGATAGATAGATAGATAGATAGATAGATAGATAGATAGATAGATAGACAGACAACCAACGCACCCCGGTCTCATTTTTGTAACCCTGAAGAGTGTAACATATGGCTCTGAGGGTCAAATAGGTTCTTGACCCCTGCACTAGTAGATGGTAGCCATTCCATATTTCAGACCAACGGTTGCCTCATTAAAACAAGAAGTCAAAAAAAAAATAGAATTAACTGTTTGATGCTTGTCAGACATAAAGGTTGCCTTAGTTCATGTACACAAGTGTAGAAGCTACTTTTTTATTCCATTCATCCTGTTGCCATTTCTAGAAAAGATTCCTTTGCAACATCATTAATACGTCTCTTTCCTCTCTCTCTCTTTTATTTATGTTCTCCTTCTATTCTGGTGTAATGAGTTAATGCCTCATTAGTGCTGAGCCTTGATTAATAGCGTCATCTTAGTAATGAGGAAAAATCCCCAAATTTCAAACGTTGCTGGTTGCTTTTCCTGTCATTGCTCTTCAGCGGCCTCCTATTGTCCCCCTCTCCTACCTCCATTCCTTCTTATCTCCAATTCTGTCTGGCACCTCCATTCCTGTTTTCATCTGCTGTCATCATTCACAACAATCGATACACAACAAATAGCACTGGAAACACCGCTTGCACTTCTCTTGTTTTGTTTTGGATGACAAGTCACAAGATCAGATATAGAGCTTACTCTCCATTTGAACGCCAATTTCTCTTTTTTTTTCCTTTTCGACTTAGAGAACGGCAACGGGTCACCACGACGAACCTTGAAACAGACAAAATTTCTGTCTAACAAATGCATACTTAGTTCAGTTATGCGGTGTAACATTTGAGGAGTGCCGGCTGAATTTCTGCTATCAGGTCTATGTCCCTGACTTTGGGCCAGTGCCGCTTCAGTGAACCACATCTGTTTTCTCCCCCTCTAGGGTTAAGTCTCTCTCCCTGCTTCCTTCTCGGTCAATTTCCCCTCAATTTCACATTTCTTGCTTTTGTCTGAGAGCCCAACAATGGAGGCTGCAATGAGGGACATAATCAGTTGGGAAGGACGGAGAGACAGAGTTCACTTGGCTTTCTCAGGGTCATTTGCTGACACTGGTTTTTATCACCTTAGAGTAGCTTTGCAATTTCTCTGTTTAATATACAAATTTCATGAACAAAGTCTTGGGTTAAAGAACAGTGACTGATGAACCTGGGGCCACTTTTGGGCCACTCAAATTTTTTAGACGGTAAAGACCAATATTAATTTCATCAAGAAATACAATAAAATCAATTCAATAATGCTGGTTTTAAAATGTTATGTTCACTGTTTTGCCTTTTATTCACTTAAATTAACCAAATATTATTTTTTTATTGCGCACATTTGTTATATTTTCAACAAGAAGCGACTTGAACATGATATAAAGTAAAAAAAAAAGGCAAATGTTGTCATGAACCAGGACAGGATACAGGAATGAGAACCCAATCGCGTAACGTTACTCACAATTTATTGGGGAGAAGAGGAATGCGCGCACACTCGATCCGGGGATCGATGGTCGCGGAAGTAGATTGAAATCAAACATATTGGGCCGAAAATAAAACAGGATTAAACACAGGCAAATTCACAGGACTTGGCATATCACACAGAGTCTAGCAGAAATTTCGCAGACGCTCTGACACCAGGCAACTCGCAAGACCGCGTCTAAGTAGTCCAGCAGCAATCTGTCAACGCGTTTCAGCTGGTGTCATTGGGTGGGGCTAATTGGGTGCCGTGGCAACCGTGACAGAACCTGGCGCCACACGGCGGGAACCATTTGGGCGCCATGGCAACCATGACAAATGTTATACATTGTGTGTAAGATTTTATAGAGCAAAATAATAACACTTTAAAAATGCATATCAGTAACTTTACTGAAGAAACATGTTTTAGGGTGTGGGAGTATGAAGATGCTAGAGCGAATAATAAAAAAAAAAACCATGATGAATATAAAGGGCCAGTGCTTGTTTTGGGAGCCACTATACAAAAGACAAAAAGCACAAAGGCATTTATGGTTTCTTGATTCGAGTTAGGGATTGAAGCAGAATTATCCTCATTTTAACCTGGTAGATTTGGTGCTTTTTAGTCGTCGTGTGTCTTAGAAGAGAAACTAAAAGGTTGCAGAAACCAGGCAAAATAAAAAATTGCATTTTAAATAGCTGAGAGTAAATGTGGGGTATTGCATGAGTTCATTGGTTTAAACTGGATCAGCTATTTGATGGCTATTTTGGCTTCACAACTTGACATCAAATCAGTCTAGTTATTTAAGCTTCAAATACTAAACAATTGAATAAACCCCCCGAGGAAAAGTGTTGTTTCTTAAATTGGCATTCAAGCTGGTGAAAGTTATGAAAAGACCAAATTAATCTATTAACGGCACCAAAGAGAGTTGATATAGGACAGGTTGGGTCCAACGTGCAAATTTAGAACCGTAAAATTCTACCCTAATTGCGATTTATTCGACATTAGGGAGCTTTTGACCTCGCAGCAGACCCACACTGCATTTGACCTGGTTTTGCGCCATCTAAATATACAACACAAGCTCCAGCAATCATGAAGCCAGACTCAGTCAGGCACTAAATAAATGCTCCTCACTTTGGCTGCTGTGACGAAAAATACACGCTGAGAAGAAAAGAGGTCAGAGAATACGTTTTTGTTTCTCTTCAGTTCATTTTTCACTCTATTTAACAAAGCGTCTCCATCTGCTTTTGTGGCGTTTTGCAGCAAATATCATCAGTTGGTCTGCATCTCCCCACATTGTTTGGCTGTGATTTCCCACAGGACTTGCAAGAGACCGTCACCCATGATGCCTTCAGTGCTTCTCTTTGAAAAAATGTGTGGGTGGGAAGGTGGATTTTGTAATTGTGTGTTTTTGTTTGTACATGTGTTCATTTATAGGGATATGATAATAACAAAAACAATTTGCCTCCAATGCCAATCATACAGATGGCCATTTTGAATGGTGGTGGTCAGAGGGGCCATAGGCACCCGATGGCTGCTTTTGGTACATGCTATGGGTGTGAAACTTTCAAAAACAGGAGATACAGTACAATTTTGAATACGGTACCTAACAATTCAAGCACAGTTAGATTAGAAAGACAAACAATCTATATATCTGAACTAACTTGCTGATATAGTAAATATGTAATTTCCTTATAGGTTATAGCATTCCCAAAAAAATAAGATATCAATATTTGATTAGGATTCGGTTTGATTTGATGCACCCGTATATCGAAAAACAGTTTTCCAGTTCAGACCAGAAGGGATAATGTATCCCTAGTAAAATGTCTTCGCTATACAAATATAATACATTCATATTATTATATATTATAAATCTCAATTTCTCCCCCACAGAAATGTGAACTAAAAAAGGGCCCATGTTGATCTTTTTCATCTTCAAATGTGAAAGGCAGCAAAGCTAAAAGGATTGGTCTTATTGTTCCAAGACTTAAACTAGAGAGCCCATTTGAGCTCAATAACGGTAAGATCAAGATTTTTATTCAGGGAGAAGTGCTTTTTTATGGGTCGGGTTAGGGCTTCTAATGTTGAATCAGTCGGATGTCTATTAACCAGCTAACGCTAATTAAAAGCAGTGTTTAAAACAATACGAGTGAAAACATTGGATGGAGTGCTTGGGTTAAACTATAAATTTCAATTGTGAAGATAAAAGAAAGACACTTTAACTTCATGTTTTCCATGCCTAAACCTTAATAATAATAATAATAATAATAATAATTTCCTTGTATTGTCATTCTGTGTAACAATGTACACAGAACGAAATGTCGATTGCACCTGACCCGTTGTAGCGAGCCGATGCAGCCGCAGCCAACAGAGGGCGCCGCCGACCACTTAGGAATGACTCGGCCGGGGCGCGAACCCGAACCTCCCAGTCTCAAAGCGGGCGCCTTACCATCTAGGCTACTGAGGGCAAATACAGAAAATCTGAAGGCTTTAACAGCCAATTTGACTGATTTTTTTCAGATGTAATTCACTGAGGACACAAAAGTCCATGTTTTTTTGCGCTTTTTTTCTTAAACAAAAAGTATAATATTTGTATATAACATCCGTTTAAACCCAAGATTCAGGTGTGTTATACGGAAGGTTTTACGATCGTATATTACCATATTTGTGCAATGATTGATCAGTCAAAAAATATCCCTGACCACTATCCAAAAATTTTTAATGCAACAGGAATTAAACCTGGGTTTGTGGCCGTGAGAAGACCAAATTCTAACCTTTAAAGCACCAGTGATATTGTTCACTAAGAAAATGAATTTGATTTTATCTGATTATCACACTATTTTTAGTCACGGTACCAGAGACAATTGTTAGGGAATGGAGAAAACAGAAGGCTGTCCTGAAAGATGTAAAGAAACGCGAAAAAACACAATGAGAGGGATGACTATTTTGTGTATCTGATGATGAATTGGACTTTGAAGAAAATTAAATACATTGTACATGTTATGTTGGTAATGTGTTCATAGTTTACGTTTATCAAAACTGATTTTATTCAACCTTTGCCACTTAGTTTGAGATTATGAAAAGTTAAAAAAAATGTCCTACCAACTTTTAATCAAAAATTAGACGTGCACGTTATACACAACTTTTTTTGATTTTACAAAAAGTACAATTTCAATCAATAAAAATTTAAAGTTAAAAGTGGCAAGAGTAGTAGTTAGAAGTGTTGTTAAAAATATTAAAATCAAATATTTTCTCTTTTATGTATCTATTAATAATGTCCAACTGAGTTCATTATATATTTTTTTTTCTACCGTCCTATTTTCTTTTATCATCGGCCACTCAGCGCATTGGGCTGGACGAAAGGAGGCGGGGAAGGGGGCGTCGGAGAACGATTTCAGGCGCATGCTTTTTGTTGTTTTCATTTATTCAAGGATTAAACTGTTGAACGTAAGAAAATGATCGTTTCAAATACAGTCCAAATGCCAACTCAAATCCTAGAAATGATGAAAAAAGAAGAGTTTATTTGAGCGCATCAAAGAGAGACACATACGTGCGAACACATGGCACACAGGCAGCTTGAGATATGCTCCAATGAGGATTTCAGTCATTAGATGGCGTCAGCGAGTACAAAAAGTTACGGACTCCACCTTCGAAAAATAATACACAATAACTGAATTTTGGATATGTAAAAGCACTCCTGGATATTCCAATACATTCAAATTGATTCTCCAGCCCATCTTTTGCTTGTATTATAAAAAATAAAATTTTGTGTTTGTTCCTTGTTTTCATCTGACTGATAAGACATTGCGAACACGACACCTCCACCCAGGTGCGCATTTTTACGCCTGCATATTTTTTATTAAGAAGCCCATCACGCAGACAGCCTCCCCACCACTCCACCGGTATATGATTGACAGCTGAGTGTGACGTGTTGATGTGTGCATTTCTGTCACAAAGGAGATAGCTGCATCTATTAGAGCTCACCACCAACTGCTGGGAGTTTGCAATGTAGGTGTGCGTTTTTGAGCCTACATTCATGTGTGTTTGTGCATATAGCGGATAAGGCGAATATGCTGCATGACGCACAGGAGGCTTTCCAAATGTGGTCAGGATGCCGTTTGAAAATCTTTTCTAAAGAAAAAATTCCATACTTATGTAAACCAAGTTTCCACACCTTAAAGATGTTTCCAAACACTATTTTTTTTTCAATCAGGCACATACCATGTAGTGTTCCACCCCACAATAAAGCAAATACGTTCCAAAATATTGTACACACTAGGGGTTTTTAAAAATCTTGTCTAAAAGTTGACCAGTCTGGCTAATTTCCTCTAGAGCTGTGATGTCATTGAAAGAACAAAATGGTGAATCCCATTAACACAACATTTGAAGCTAGCTCCAAAACAAACAGCGATTATAGGTAGGTGATATAATACCGCTCATTTCTGCAATGAGAAACTGGAACTTTGCTTACCCTGTCGCTGTATGCCTTGCAACGGTTTTGTCAGAGGTGGGTGCTTCGATCTCCAAAAGCTACGTGGGGAAAGTTTACCTGCTGCCGTTACAGGCGATTGTGACTTCTCTTTTGTGATTTCTGTAGCGTGTGTCGCAGTTGGTATCATTTGGTCCAGCTAAGTCCCCGTTAGCGTTGGGGCTGCCGAGGACTTCCTGTTTTGTTTACTCCCTGTTGGCACTCATGTGCTGCCCACAGTGTGTTGTTTGCCTGGCGAGCCTAGCGTTACTGCTAGTTTTGCCGTGTCCCTTCACCTTTTTGCAAACCGGATTCGAGTTTATCGCTGTAACTGTTGCCCCTTTTCGTTGTTGGTCAAACTGGCTGCTCACTAGGTGATTTTGTTTGGCTAACCTCATATTTTTTCACTCTTTTTTGTTGATCGCTCCTGGTTAGCCCCAATTAGATCTACATATAGTGTTTTTCCAAGTTAGGCTCTTTTTGGTTCCTCGTCCTTTGTTGTATCATTATTGCATCCACTTCCATCACTTCCAACAGGGATGAAGAGAGCGAGAGAAAGAAAGAGCTTGTTTACTTAGCCAATTTTTGGCACAATGTTTCTCAAATTCTAAATATATGCAGTAATTGCTTTCTAGATCAATCAAAGACATGAAAGCACTTGTTTTTTCAGCCCAACAGAACGTAAGGCAGACGACAGCCATCGGCTGCGGATTTAGGTTGGCATCTTTGTATCACATACAATGCACATGTGGTCCACACGCTTGTACAGTGTTATGTATCAAAATGGTTTGACAATGTGTCTGGAACACTCGTAATATAGTTTGCTTAAGACTGTGAAGTTTCTAAATCTAGACTTAAGACACACTTCTATTCAAAAGCCTATGATTGATGCCCACCTCATATTTTGTATTGTCCTTTCTTTTTGCGACTGCCTGGATGGTAGTGATATGAAAGAGAAGGACAATTTGAGATGAGTCAGCGGACCAGCATTTGGACCTGAAGCATTTCAACGCCTGCATCGACCAGCCGGCAGAGATGGGAAGCTGCGTTGTTGCTGTTATCGACTTTCCAGACAAATTTCAACATGTTACCTAGTGCTCTCTTTTATTGATGTTTACTATGTTTGTGTACTGTAACTCAATGCTAAATCTATTCCACCCTGGTCATCCTGGAAGGGGGATTACCACTTGTGAGGCCCCTTCTCAAGGTTTCTTTTTTCCTTACGCTGAGGTTTTTCCTTGCCTGCATTTTGGTTTAAGATCAGGCGATGGTATAATTGTAATCCTGTGCAGTCCTTTGAGACATTTTTGTGATTAAGGGCTGTATAAATAAATTTGACTTGACTTGACATAAGTTCCCTGTCAGAGAATGGGCTTGAACCCGTGTGTTCGCATCGCCTATGATTGACAGGTTGTTGTCTTGCCGTATAAAGTCTTAAAAATGACACAACTCATTATTGTAATTTTATGCAAAATAAATCAGCAAAATGAATACCTATACAGCCAAGCCTATATTCACAGTAACATGCTGGGCAAATCAGTTGGTTACCATTTCAACAAATTCCTTATAACACAGCCCCCTATCAGCCTCACAGCATGACGTGTGGCTCCCCCCTTTTAGATTAATTTATTATATTACCATGAAATAGAAACCTGGACACGCCTTAAAAACTTCTAGAATGATCCGTTCTCTCATAGGTCATGAACCTATAAAGTTATATGAAATGACAGTCTAACAAAAACTTTGCAACATGTGGCTTTATAAATTAAAGTCTGTATATTTTGTATTTTTTGACACAAAAAGTGAAAGAGTTGCATTTCAGTGAACCAGTTTTATTTAAAATGGATTTTGGTAACGATTTTCTTCTTTTGCGGCTAAAACCCTTTTAACTCCTTCAATGATGCTTTGGAGTGTTTCAAGAGCTGGATGTTGAGTGAAGAGAATTACAGTGACTGCTGAAGGCCAATTTGTGCATTGGATTATGTTGCTGAATCATTGCAAGTCAAACTTGTCACCGTCACAGGTGGCGATTAGACCCAGCAAACAAATGCGCATTTTTCATCATACAAGGAAATGGAACTGATCTGGCACGCATAAGTGTGTGACCTCTCACAAATAAGATTATCTGCCAGGGTGGTGATGCCTGGGCTCCCTGTATTAACGCTCATGGCTTTGCAGTGTGGTGGGCGCGCTAATAAACACAGCGCGCCACGGCCAATGTAGGGACATGTAATCTGGACATCACGATTCAGGCAAAATCATAACTCAATTTTATGTCTGTGATTGTGTGGTGCTTTTAAACCCAGAAGCATGTCAGATCTCTTAATGGAGAAAAAATGGAGTAGCCTTTTGTCAAAGCTAAATCAAAGAAAAAGCTAGTGAGTATGAAGTGGCCTCTACATGAAGCGCTAACCTTGGAATTGCAATTGGCCATGCAATACAGCCACGGACATCAGCTTTAAACTTTTTACGTTGTACACACAAAAGGGAAATTAAATGCTATCTTGGCTGTTGTGTCATTTTAAATGTCAATGAACTCAAACATCAATGTGGCTTTGGTTTTAAACAGTTTTAAGTGTGACGTGAAAGATAAGGCGTTCACATTGACTTTGGTAATTGATTTTATTCTAAATGCTTACTTTACTAGTAATATTTGGAACGTTGTGTTGTAAAGTGCAACCATTGCATGAAGTAAAACCTTGCAAAATTCACTTATACAGCTCAGTAAATGCAAACTTTCTTTTAAGTATCCAATGTTGAAGACATCTCCTATCATTATCCTGATTTAATCTCTCCTCCCACTTATGCAAAAGCTTCATCTTAATTCTAAAAATTTGCTCAACTCATCGCTAAAGGCCACAATTTTGTCTTACCACACATCTTCCGTTTTAGCTATAGTTGCTATGGCAACCTGGTAGTTGGGTGTTAAACTCGCTGACACTGGGTTTGGCCCTAAGGTGAGCCGACAAAGTGGGATGAAAGTAAGGGGACTAGCAATGTTAAGCCAACACTCGTTAGCGCTAATAGCCTGCAAGTGCAAACACTAATGAGCCTTGAAACAGGTGGACCTTTCCTTTGCTGTTTTCTTTAAATTCGCCCTGGCAAATGGGGCAAACACCTTTTTCAAACTGCTGCTCTATTGTTGTTTTCTGAGCAGTCCGCCATTGTGGGTCACTCAATAAGCGTAAGATGTGGTGAAAACGCACCTTCACCGCTTCCTCCAATAACCAGGTCAAGGTTAACGTGTCCCTGAGCATTGCAAGCAGAACGTGCAACTACGCTTTAAGTGCTCCTTGATCTGATTGGATGGCATTTAATTGATGAAGGCACTACTTACTGCCAGGGGGCTCATTTGAAAACACCAACTTTACTTACCTCGATGACAACAAAATGTCAGATTGTAAAATGAGTTTTCTCAGAGGGCTTTTTAAACTGGAAAACCCACTTAATGTATGACAATTAAAAACGACTCCAATTTATGGATGATTGTTTTCAATATTTGGAATCAGGTGAGGGTTGGAATGTTCCAGCTTGAATGTATAAGTAGTAATACACTCTCCATCAGTTTTACAGATTGCACAAAATTATTTTCAGGGTTCGTCCACCTTTTTCATGGCCAAATACAAGAACTTTTTGAGCACTTTCAAGGCAAATTTTTCAACTTCTCCAGTACTTTAAAAAGAGGAAATCTGATGTGAATCAATCCATAGCCCCGCGTTCAAGGTGACCGAGCGCAGCCCGCAGAAGCAAGAACCAGAAAACTTGACAAATCCTAAGCCAAACAATTAACTAGCAGCTGAATATTGCATAGAAAACGCAATGGGTTTCTGTGCCCCGTTTGATTAATGTTTGCTGCAGTCTCTGTTTGGATCATATTGTATCAAACTTTCCTGTTATCTTCACCGCGAAAAGCACTTTCTGACAGCATATTGGTCTGATGCACCTGTAGGGAGCGATGAGGCTTCAAATGACAAACAGTCTGTGTCTGCGTCATTTTTAAGCCATTTTTATAACTTTATTATTTTTTTATATTCCTTTATAATGCGTGGTCTGTTGAGTCAGTCTGCCCGAGAAAAATGGAGAGAATTTCAAGCATTTTCAATAACTTCACCCAAAATTCAAGCATTTTCCTGACCTTGAACACACAACATTAAAATTCAAGCATTTTAACGGATTTCAAGCACCCATACAAATCCTGTACTTTCAGAAACATGATAGTAAAAGTGCTTAACCTCTTTGTCGTCATCCTAGTTATAGTCTTGTTTTGTCTATGACGGGAAAAAAAGAAACCCTCGCAGCTTGTTGAGACTCTCCCAACAAGGCCTCAAATGAGAGATTTTCACGAGACTAAAATGACATAAAACATTTTCAAGCCATATCTCTCAAAACAACTAAAGGAAAATAAAGTAACTTATAAAAGACGCATGAATAAGTTTCTTAATTAACGCAACTAGCACAAGCCAAATGCTAATACCTTAAAAATTTAAAAATGTCACAGATTGGCAATCACGACAATGAAATGATTGATTGCAAAAACTTCCACTCACGATTCAATAAAAGTTTTTTATTTCCACTGGAAAACCATCACGCTCTTTTTTCCTCCATCCGTTCTTCACCACCAACGGCTGCAATCAAGAACAATCAGCACTGATTTCTTCTGTTTACTGAAATGTGGATTGGCGCTAATTAATTGATAAACAAGATAATATTCTGTGATTCCAATCAACTCATATTACCACTGAATCGTAATTATTGTAAAGGGCAAAAGATCAGGATGAGCTGCATCAAATGTGTTGGCAGTTTTTTTTTGTTTTTTTTTAACATTGAATCAGCTTTTTCCAAATAAATTATAGGGTTAAAAAACACATTTGTAAAAAACAACTCATGCTAATTATGAAGAGTTTGGCACAAAAACAAGGATGTAGCGGATGGGCTGTCATCAGACATTGCGTCCAAATACATGTAATCTGGACAAGGATTAAAAGAAATGCACAGTGTTGCTTCATGAAGTATTCCACAAGCACAAGCTTAGCCAGGAAACCTGAAAAGATAAAGCCTTGGAAACGTTACCTTGGACAGTTGGCCGACCTCCAGGTAAAAGCAGATGACGAAAACATTCCAGGTCATCCAGATGAGCAGCCAGACTGCGTACTGTGAAGAGGAAAGTACGTGTCATTACTCCCACTCAAGCGCAAACCAATTTATATTGACGGCAGCTTTCAAACAGGAAGGTAGTATTTCTTTTCGATCCCTAAAAGAAGATGAAGGGATTAGAGTATACGCAAGTTCACGACACTTTGCCACATATGAACATACATAAAAACATCTCATTTGGAGGCAATGTATTTAAAAAGAAATAGCTGCAAGAGTGAGTTTGGACTTACTGAAATACATAATAACAAATAGTTGCCATTGATTCAATGACTAAGAACTAAGACTATAGACTTGCTATTGAGACAGTTCACTAAATAATTACAGGATTCGCACACCTTTTTCATGGTCAAGCACTTTTTGTTGTTGTTCGACCTTATATCTGTTCAGTGAGTAAAAAATAAAGTTGGTTTTTATTTTACTTTTTTTGGTAGATCTGTGAATGTTTTAACTTACATTATATGTATTTTTCAGGGACCCCTGTTTAAACATGTCAAATCACGTATTACTAAATACGTTGGCGCATAATATTTCTTTATTATTGATCATACATCATTAAAAAAAAAAACTAAAAATCTGAGAAGCTGTTGTGGAGACGAATGAGCCAGGCCAAAAGTGAGTTTTTTTTAAATAGAACACTAAGGTGCGACTAGTAGAGGGCGGTGACGTTTCACATGACAATGCCATAATGAGCACCAGAGCAGGTGTTTCGGCATCATTTTCATGCACTTTTCTTTTTCTTTATTTATTGCATGGTCTATAGAGTCAGCCTGCCACTTTGAAATCCTAACCTTGAAAACACAACAATACAATTCAAGCACCCGTACAAAGCCTGTAGTGAGCATGATTTAACAAGCCTTTTTTTATAATCCACCTACCAACCTATTGATTTGCTAATTCTCAAACACTTCCTTCGCATGTGTGTCGTTCTACCTACCCCGGTGACGTAACGCGGTCGGAACTGGATGGTTCCAAACAAGCCCAAGATAACCACAAGGATGTGAAGGAAGTTGGTCAAAATGGGTGCCCACTGGTAGCCCAGAAAGTCAACGATTTGGCGCTCAAAGACACTGACCTGGAAGATGAAAGAGGACAGAAGCGATTCTTAAAACACAATAACACCAAAATTTCCTTTATCAGGAATTTAATTGTACTACACCAATATCGACTGATTAGTTCAGCAAGAGTTGTGTACTGGCACCTGTGGCCAGTATTGGTGTCATGGTTGCCATGGCGCCCACTTGGCCACGCCCACTAGACCAAGCGCGTGTGTCCAATTGGCCCAGCCCGTGTGTGTCACAGATGCCATGTTGCCCAATTGGCCCCGCCAGTGTTGTGCCAGCTGCGGCTCGTTTAGAGATTGACTTTCTGAGTATATAAAGCTCAGCGCTCTCTTGCTTTTTTGTCAGCCCATCAACGAACTTCTGCCCCACAAGACATGGGTCCTGTCCTGTTTTCCTGTGATATCTGCAGTCCGGTATTGTTCCCGTTTATTTTTGTACTGTTTAATTTTGGGTTCCAGTTTTGTTTTCCGTCTATTCTTGTCTTGTTTGTTAGTTTCTCCAGTTTTGGTTCCCGTCTAGTTTCTAGTTTATTTTCGTTACCCTGATTCGTTATCGATCTCGTCGGTCTCTGGCGTCCTGTCTTTCCACGCCAGACCGGCTTCCTAATGTGCATGACCCCCCATTTCCCATAAAATAAAAAGCTTGTCTGAGAACGTCCCGCGATTGGGTCCTGTATCTGTTCTGGTTCTGACATTTGGGACATTAAAAGGAGCAGCACAAGGTATTGAAATAAAGCATTACATCATTGCACTGTTTTATTCTATGAAATCTATATGATAAAGCTATAACTATTTTAAAAATGAACAAAATGTTTACTTTTTCAACATTTTCTTATATACATCAAAGCAACACGGTATCTCTGGAGATTTTGGCCAAAAAACCAGGACAATAATTTCGATCTCTCACTGAGCATGACTGTGTATTGTGGAGGTCGTGAATATAAACATGAATAAACCCATCATTGGGCGAGTAACAACAGAATTGTATTGACACTTTTACTTACATTGTTGGGAATCATACACACTGAGACACAGGCAATTCTGCATGCATGAGTCACCCACAAGCTAATGTGAGAGCACATGGCAACACAACAGCCGCTCACAGCATCACAGCCCTAGCACATACACACAAGTAAACACTAAACAGTTACTACTTTGTGGGAGGCGGTTTATAGTGTTTGAGAGGTACAAAAGCATTGAGGCGCACTAATGACTCGAATGTACAAGCCCGATTTCACGCATGCACATGTGCACACTGTGGCAGTGTGGTCTGCGGTGCATGCACTTGACAGCGCCTGGTGTTATTGTGCGTGCACACACACACACAAACACAGATACAGGCACACATGCACACTTAGGACTCAGCTGGCTTTGTATTTGTTGGTGTCATGATGCAAACAAGGAAGTCCTCCAAATAGAAATGATATAGTGGTGCAATTATTCATTTTCTGGCCTGACAAGAAGTCTGGGGCCTCCCATCCCATTAGCCCCCACTGCCTACTCTTAAACAGCAATTGCGACTCCAGATGGAACGCAGGAGAGAACCTTACATACAATACAAATGTGTTTTGAGGTGCTAATTCATTGGAAAGAAAAGATTTCTTGCTAGTGTGGATGACAGTGAGTCAATATAGCTAGGGGACCATCTGTTTTTTGGCTCCTTTCTTATTCACAACACAAATACGGGTTTAGCTGTGAAACTGTGACAGCAAGCTTTTTGGGAATGTAGTCTATCAGTTTTGCAATATGCCGCCACAGTTGGAGTAAATCTACAAAACCGCAAAAAGTCAATGCCCATGCCCATGAATATCAAAGTATGTCAGTAACACCTTTTCTTCAAGTCTATACAAAACAATTTCAAGCAGTATTTTAGAAATCCATTTCTGTCACATCAAATGATCCGGATATGTCTGTACCTGAAAAACTCCCGTGCTTCCAAATCTATCTTCTGACTGCCTGTCCCTTATTGATGCATTATTCGTACGACTTAACATGGGTTGGATACGGAAATGTTGCCGTTGGCTAGAGTAATAGTTATCACTCATATAATTAAAAAATAAAAGCAAATAATTTCCAATATCTCCATCACACAATGTTTTCTCCAGCTGCTTAAGCCAAAAATGTCATTGTGAATTACACTGAACATGATACCTTGTGCTACTGACCTGATATGACCATATGACATATTTGACTTGACATAACAAAGCTTTTTTGTTACCTTTATATATACAAAACAGAGTTTGCCTCTGTATATAACACCTTCTCATGTCGATCAGAAAAAAATTTGATCCAAAAAAAACCAAAACATTAACCATTCAATATTTGAAAAGGATTTTCTGAGGTAAAATTCAAGGAAGGAACTTCTCTAGCTCAAAAAAATCTGATAATTTTCTCACATTCACACATTTGAGTTAATGACACAAAATTATCTTTGGTTGATGAATATCAACTGAAGCTGTCAGCATTTGTTCTGCTTTTGCTCACTAAGCTCGGGTCAATCTGTTACAAATTATAATTATTGTAATGAGAAAGTCACAAACTGGTCAAGTAGGAGCTGTCTTCTTAATCGGAACGAAAAACTCATGTGAGCTGCCGGCCATTTATGTATTTGAGCGCGATGGAAAGCTTTATGAAGTGAAGCATAGCGGTGAGATGAAGGAAAGCTTGACGCGCTTAACATGTTTTATAGAGGAAAACATCAAAAGGAAGCGGGCTCGGAAAATGAACTCCTGTGGGTGCAAGCAACCTTTATTATGGAGCCGCTTTTGCGTAGGATTTGACTGCTATGACTATTTATCATATGCAAACAAATCTTTCAAAGCCTGCAAAGTAGATATTCATTAGGACTCACCTTTTAATGTCAACTTTTACAGCTACAAAGTCTCTGTGCGTTTTTTAGCTCAACTTCTCTTAAAACTGTGGCATTCGTTCAAGAGATAAAAAAACATTTTATTTCATCCGATTCGTTGATCATTTGATCAAACAATCAACAGATGATTTGAATGATCAAATGAATGTTAAAGCCCTAATTTTGGAATGACATACTACACTGGATGACATCCAATCACACGAATAGCACTCTGCTTCTTTTTTTAAAAATGTGTTTTTACCTTTACCTGCTATCGCATGTTAGAAAACAACAAAATCTATCACGGTGTAAAGTAGTTAAACAATTAAACAGGTTTCTTCTCAGACCAACAGTGACCAGCTTAAGAATTATATAATAATAATTTGCCAATGTTTTTATATTTTTTTGCACTTTCAGGTTTAGAAGTGTGTTTTAACACAAAACACAGACAAACACAAGATGCTGCTATGAGGGACTGACAGCCCAAAAGATGAAGGAGATGAAATGAAAAGGGCAGTTAGGGGAGGAAACAAGGAGATAGGCAATCGCTCTGCTGCTTGCTGAGTCTATTTTGGTGCCTTTGACAGCAAACGATGAAGAGATATCAAAGACGAATCATCATTGCTCCAGACAGCTGCACCGCACCGCGCAACTATTAGGAGATGCCGCACATGCTTAATATCTTTCATCTTTAACACAAAGTACGGCAAGAAGTGAGAGGCTTGACATTTTTCGTCCATCGCTGCTCTAACCTCCTCCCTTAAATTTTTATTCCTCTGCTCCATGTTTCATATGAGGCCACTTTCTTTTTTTCTGAAGCCATTACCCCATAAACTGCGGCACAGTGAATCTTCTAAGGTATGAAAAAACATGTATACCTAGCTGGTCACAGTCTATAGATTAAATTTACACAAGGGATAGGGAACGTTTTACTGTGTTTGTATTCAATAATCTGATGAAAAAATAACATTAAAAAAAAAAACCCTGACTGAGTAAATTCCTGAAAATATTGCCGAGAAATATCCTTGCATTTATTTCTGAGTAAAAAACATTCAGATTGTGATTCAGGATATGCATGTTATGTTCGCCTGCTTATTACAGATTAATTGAGATGTGTGATACAAAGAAATTAGGTCCAAAAAAGCCAATGAAACATAGTAACATTTAACATTTAAAGTTGAATCAATTCATAATTAAGGGAATTGCAGTCCTAAACAGGATATCGTATGAAGAGAGCATTAGGATTGTATGAAAACTAAGCAATGGAAATGAGACTTTAATGTGGGAACTAACAATGCAATGTCCAGATGAAGCCTGAGCCCCACCTTCCTTCTTCCGAGCTCATCCCAAATTTTCACTCTTTTTTTTTTTTGACCTTGAAATGACATCAAATTGTGCCGTGACATAAAGAGAGGAAAGGCAAATGTGTCAAAGCTGAAGAGATGCAAAACGTAAAATGGAAAAAGGATATTTTGATTTTGCGACTATCATCATCATTTGCCCCCCTTTGATCGTTGTAAACTTTACCGGCTTAATAAAACACAAGCCACTGCGGTTTACTGTTAACTTAATTAAGACTGCCTGCCCACTCATCTGCCCGCGGTATCCCGCCGAGTACGGCCAAGCCAATTTCCCATCGATTGAGGTTGGTGCAACAATCAATTCATCTCCATTGGTAGCTATTTGGAGGCATTTGTGGCTAGTTAAGGTTGAAAGAAGGGAATTGTAATACAGCATCATTGGAGGAAAGTTAAAAATCCAAAAGCAAATAAAATACAGGCAAAGACACAAGTCATGGGTTATAGGTGATTATGAGTTCAGTCACAATGAGAGACAAATTAATCCAACCCAATTTAATGAATAGAAGCCGGCGGTTTTCGCATCTTACTGGGTTGCTGATAATCCAACTCTTCCGTGACTTGACTTCACTTTATAGTCCATTGCAAGACTTTCATAACACCCGCTTTAAGACTTTTTGCCTGAGATCATAAATCGGCTGCTTAAAGTCATGCCTTAAAACCCGGAAACACGAGCTACTCAACAACTTGGCAATGCGACTAATTTACCCACAAATTAACTTTTGTACGGTGTCCTGGTAAAAACATCATCTTGGCACACAACGCACTGTAACAAGTTCCCTCAGCAGCTGTTTTTTAAACACAGTAACTGCAGTCTCCTCCATTGCAAAAAGAGTCAATTGCTACTTAATCACATTTGGACTAGTGGAGAAATTTGTTGTTCAATAAAGCATTTAAGATGGGAGCTGTTAAACTCTAACTTGCGGGCCACACGATAGAAAAGAGAGAGAGAGAGAGAGAGAGAAAATACAGAGAGAGAGAAAAGAGAGAGTGAGAAACAAAAGAGATAAAAAGAGAAATAGTGAGAGAGAGGGAAAGAATGAGAAAGAACAAAATCCAAAGAGAAATAGAAAGAGATAGGGGGAGAAAAGAGAAGGAGAGAAAGAGAGAAGGGGAGAAAGAGAGAAGGAGAAAGCAAGAGAGTGTCACGAGACGTGGTGGCGTGGAAGGTGACCGGACCAGAACGGAGGCAGGAGGCATGAAGGGAGAACTCAAATGCGTTGACGATCCATAGGTTTTATTTAATAAAATAAAAGTCGCCCAATACTCCGAGGCAAAACAGAACAATACAGAGTTCCTCCGGCACGAACTCAACAGGACAAGGCATAACAGACTAAAACAGGACAAGGCATAACAGACCGGGATTGTGAATAATGAGTAGTAATGAACCCGCAACCGCAGAGCCCACCATGCAGCCTTAAATACAGACCCACCATTAGTGGAACTGCTTTCAGCTGTTGCCCAGGGGGCGGGGCAGACTGGTCACCAAGGCGACCGTGACAGAGCCCCCCTCTTAAGGGACAGCTCCCGAGGTCCCAAAAAAGAAAAAATTACAACCTCACGCCCCGGAATGGTTCGACGCTCACGATTGGGGCAACCCCGCTCCCTCCTCCGAACACGCAGGAACGGGGAGAGGCAGGCGCCATCTGCGTCGGGCGGATCGGAATCGGCGCTCGGCAGGGGGGGGTCCGGCGGGCAAGCTGGACAGGGGATAACAGACAGGCAGAACCGACGAGAACAGGACAGGCAAAATCAGGACAGATAAACAGGACAGGCCGATGCAGAAGAGTCGCACTCAGGACAGGCCGATGCAGAAGAGTCGCACTCAGGACAGGCCGATGCAGAAGAGTCGCACTCAGGACAGGCCGATGCAGAAGAGTCGCACTCAGGACAGGCCGATGCAGAAGAGTCGCACTCAGGTCAGGCCGATGCAGAAGAGTCGCACTCAGGTCAGGCCGATGCAGAAGAGTCGCACTCAGGTCAGGCCGATGCAGAAGAGTCGCACTCAGGTCAGGCCGATGCAGAAGAGTCGCACTCAGGACAGGCCGATGCAGAAGAGTCGCACTCAGGGGGGTCAGATGCAGAAGAGTCGCACTCAGGGGGGGTCAGATTCAGAAGAGTCGCACTCAGGGGGGTCAGATTCAGAAGAGTCAGGCTCAGGGGTTCAGGTTCAGAAGTGGCGATTCAGACAGGACAGGCGGAATCAGAACAGGCAAGACATGAGAGGGTCAAAATCAAAACAGACAAGACATGAGAGAGTCAAAATCAGAACAGACAAGACATAAGAGAGTCAAAATCAGAACAGACAAGACATGAGAGAGTCAAAATCAGAACAGACAAGACATGAGAGAGTCAAAATCAGAACAGACAAGACATGAGAGAGTCAAAATCAGAACCGGCAAAACAGGAGGAGCGGAGTCGGGCTGGCAGGCAGCGGAGTCGGAGTCGGCCCGACGGGCAGCGGAGTCGGAGTCGGCCCGACGGGCAGCAGAGTCGGAGTCGGGCTGGCACGCAGGGGAGACGGAATATCAGGCAATCGGCACGGGAGTCGGGCAGGCAGGCATGAGAGTCGAACAGGCAGGCGTCAATTCTTCCCGGGACCCCATTCGAGGCACAGCAAGGGCCACGACGGGTGGGGCCGTGGTTCGAACGGGCAGGGAAGGCCAACTCAGTAGGCGCCTGCCGAACTGCGCTCTCCAGCTCTCCCAAGTCGCGCTGGGATCGTTCGCTGAGTTCTATTTGTTGGCTGGTTCATTCTGTCACGAGACGTGGTGGCGTGGAAGGTGACCGGACCAGAACGGAGGCAGGAGGCATGAAGGGAGAACTCAAATGCGTTGACGATCCATAGGTTTTATTTAATAAAATAAAAGTCGCCCAATACTCCGAGGCAAAACAGAACAATACAGAGTTCCTCCGGCACGAACTCAACAGGACAAGGCATAACAGACTAAAACAGGACAAGGCATAACAGACCGGGATTGTGAATAATGAGTAGTAATGAACCCGCAACCGCAGAGCCCACCATGCAGCCTTAAATACAGACCCACCATTAGTGGAACTGCTTTCAGCTGTTGCCCAGGGGGCGGGGCAGACTGGTCACCAAGGCGACCGTGACAGAGAGAGAGAAAAGAAGAAAGGAAGAGAGAGCAAACTCAAGGCTCTTTAAAAGCCTCAAACTCTTTACATTGCTTTTTTCATTCCTAAATATTAATCAAAAGATATTTAGACTTTAAGGTGGGTATCAAGTGTCTGCTTAAACATAGAAAAGTTGTGTCTTCATAGAAGCAATCTCGAATTGGAGGTCTGTATCAAGTTGATCACAGAATTGCTCGCAAAGGCTCCAACAGGTTCCTACAGGGCTGATAAAAACCATTTCCACATGGAATGTTTCATGAGGTTGTCATTGAATCTACATGCGCAAGTGTGCGTTCCTGTGAGATTCTTTATGACACACTAAACCAACCAAAAACCGAGCCTCATGCCAGCCTTGTTGATATGCAGTATTTAAAGATTTAATTCAAATATCTCCTTGTTTGAGATACTTCCCAATTATTCTTTTTCTCTTACTACTTCTTTACCTCTTGTAGCAGGGTTTTGTACACACTTTCATGGCCAAATTCACTTTTTAAGGACTTTCAGAGCCTTACCGATTCCTCTAGCAACCTCAAAAGAAAAAAATCTGTGTGATTCATTCATTCTGCAGAGCCACGAATATATCTGATATTTACATACGGTATACAATTTTCCAACCTGCGGGTGCATTGAGTAATTCACAAATATATTTGTTTTTTTGAGACAAATCTTTCCCCATAGAGGTGACACATTTTTAGTTGCAGGAAGTTCAATTGAAATTTTCCACCGGGAAACGCTACGTTATTTTTTTTTGCATGGCCTATAATGTCTATAATAGATATGAAATCCTGATACTATCACACATTTCATGGTGCCTTGTTTATGTGTCGCATGCAATTGTCCTCCTGGGCGCAAACCGTATGGGGCCTTTGGGCCTGTTGACTCACAAACGACTTTAATACTGCTTTGGTTAATATTCTTGATTTTGTGGCGCCCCATAGGGCATAAATTTCGACCTGAGAAGCATACACCTTGGTTTACTGAAGAAAACAGGTCACTCAAACAAGGTTGCAGGAAACTTGAACGAAAATGGCGCACTACAAAGCTGGAGGACTTCCGACTGGCCTGGTGTGACAGCATGCTAAAATATTAAGTAGCTCTTGTATCAGCTAAAGCATCGTATTTCTCTAACATTATTGTTGTACATAAAATTATCCGAAATTTTGGTTCGACACAATGGCAAAACTTACTAGACAGCAACTAGAACCCAAATAGTTCTACTTATTCTGCTAATGACTTTTTATGGTATTTTCTATTAAAAAGATTAAACTCATCCAGAATGAAATTTTAAATGAAAGATCTGCAACCCCGTCCGACCTTAAAGATGCCTAGGTTTTAGGTCAGGACCGTGTCGGCGGCTGTTCAGAAACGTTGTCCATTTTCAATGATTTGTCCCTTCATAGTCTTACACAGATGGTCAGTAGGGACAAACGAACTACTTGCCTGCTTGATCCGTTTCCGGCTTTACTGGTGAAAGATCTGTTTGGGATCTTAGGACCTTCAGTTTTAAATATTATTATTATATCGCTATCCGCGGGTATTGTTCCGGTAGCCTTCAAGTCTGTCGTCATTGAAACTCTCGCTTAAGTGACCTAACCTTGACCCGGAAAGCCTAGGTAATTATAGGCCAGTGTCAAATCTGCCATCTGGCGCAAAATTACTTGAAAAGGTTGTTGCACAGCAGCTAGATGACTTTATGTTGTAAAATAATCTCTTTGAAACAGTCCAGTCAGCATTTAGAGCAAATCACTCTACTGAGACAGCCCTGGCTAAAGTAACCAATGATCTCCTCTTAGCAAGATTCCAGTGCCTCATCAATGTTACTGCTGCTGGATCTCAGTGCTGCTTTTGATACTTTGGACCACAACATATCACTTGTTCGTCTGGAATGCATCGGTATCTCAGGAACCTCTAAACACTCAGTAAACCCTGTGGTGTTCCACAAGGCTCTGTACTTGGCTCCCTTCTTTTTGAAATGTATATGCTCCCGCTTAGTGATATTATCCGCAAGTATATTATTAGTTTCCATTGCTATGCAGATGACACTCATCTGTATCTGCCACAGGAGACAACTGGACAGTTAAGTTGTACAAATCTGGAGGCTGGCCTTACTGAGATTCAAAGATGGATGTCACTTAATTTTTTGCACCTTAACCCAGAAAAAACTGAAATGTTGATTGTTGGGCCAGCTCATTGTCGTGAGTTGTTTTCAAACACTACCCTGAACCTAGACAAATTTAATATCACCCATAGTGACTCGGTCAAAAATCTAGGTGTCATATTTGATCCTAATCTGTCATTTCAGTTACACGTGAAAAATATGACGAGAATAGCCTTCTTCCACCTCCGTAATATTGCGTAGATTCGTCTGAGTTTGAGCATATTACTCCTGTATTAGCCAACTTGCACTGGCTCCCAGTCCAATTAAAATGCAATTTTAAGGTTCTTTTACCAAAATACAAATGTTTGCATGGACTTGCGCCCGCTTATCTCTCAAATTTGCTTTCCCCCTATGTTCCTGCATGGAGCCTCTGCTCTGAGAATAGAATAGAAGAATAGAATACGCCTTTATTATCATTGTTACAAAATGGGTTGAACATATTGTGACTCCTGTCATACATTTAACTAAGGATAAAAAAAAATTAAAAAGATAAAAGATAATTTACACGGGCAGCGCAACGGCACAGTGGTTAGCACGTGTGCGGCACAGTTCTGAGGTCATGAAGGTCATGAGATCGAACCTCCTGCGTGGGGTTTGTATGTTCTCCTCGTGCTTGCGTGGGTTTCTTCCGGGCACTCCGGTTTCCTCCCACATTCCAAAAACACATGCATGTTAGGTTGATTGGCCGGTCCAAATTGACCCTAGGTGTGAATGAGCGAGCAAATTGTCTGTCCCTGTTTACCCTGCGATTGGCTGGCAACCAGTTCAGGGTGTCCCCTGCCCACTGCCCGAACATGGCTGGGATGGGCTCCAGCACCCCCGCGACCCTACTGAAGATAAGCGGTGCAGATAATGGATGGATGGATGGATAATGTACACATTATTTACACAAGGCAGAGGATATTTACATTGGGTGTTTACTTACAGTTTTGGGATTGTATTAGTGCAATATGCAGTAGTGCAGAATAGGCAACATTATGCAAAGTAAGCATAGGCATGAATACAATTATACATCTCTATGAGGTAGTGTGTTTGCATTGGTATTTGTCCGAGTTTAAGCCAAGAAGAAGTCTGCAGGCTCAAGAGCGTTCTTCATCAGGGACCCGGTGCTGTGGAATGCTTTGCCTCTGGAGATAAGATCTGCAACCTCAGTGGAAGTTTTTAAATGTAGACTTAAGACACACTTCTATTCAATAGCTGACGATTGATGCCCACCTCATATTTTGTATTGTCCTGTCTTTTTCCAACTTCCTGGCTTGTGGTAATATAAGGTAGAAGGACGATTTGAGATGAGTCAGCTGACCAGCTTCTCACCTGAAGCATGTCAATGCCTGCATCGACCAGCCGCCAAAAACGGGAATCTGTGCCGTTGCTGTTATGGACTTTTTGGACTATGTTACATGCTTGAGGCGTAGTTGCTGTCATGCACTTTCCGGACAAATTTCAACATGTTACCTATTGTTCTCTTTTATTGATGTTTAATATGCTTGTGTACTGTTACCCAATGCTAAATCTATTCCACCCTGGTCATCCTGGAAGGGGGATTACCACTTGTGAGGCCCCTTCTGAAGGTTTCTTTTTTCCTCACTCTGAGGTTTTGAGTTTATCCTTGCCCGCATGTTGGTTTAAGATCAGGCGGGTGTAATTGTAATCCTGTGCAGTCCTTTGAGACATTTTTGTGATTAAGGGCTATACAAATAAATGTGACTTGACTTGATGACACTTCATTAGACAATGTCATACAAACTAATGCCAGCTGCAGTTAATCACAAGGGCAGAAATGCGATGGCCAAGCGAAGCCGTCAGGGTGTCTGGGTCATTTTTTTTTTGGCAGACTCTTTGATAAACATGGCAAAAATTTCAACAACACCCTAAATTCAAGCACTTTTCAATCCTTCAAAACCCATTTTCAAAGTCAAGTATTTTAAAGGTTTTACAGCACATATACAAACGCTGTTGTAGGCACTTATGGGTTTTCGACAAACTGAAGAACAATATCGCTAACAAAAATTAATCTGATCAACAGACAGCTCTTGACACAGCATCAACCGCCTTTGAATTGGATGGACTAATCCCCCCCTTTGTCATCAACTCTTGTCATTTTCTCACACCGGATCAATTTCATATCTTCCTGCGAATTAAGCAGAGTGATTAATATTCCCCCTGAAACATTTCTTTATGTAAACGTGACATTTAAATGTCAGAATCAGCCGAATAATCAGCTCGGTATTTCAAAAGCTCTCTTCCGACTGTGACAGTCCAATGCTCAGCCGTGTCCCTTTTTTGGCACTTGCTTTTTGTGTAATTTTTGGAGCCTACCGAATGCTAGTGCCAGCAAATAAATTCAGGATACATCCTACCTTTGTTCATGTTCAATAATAATGTGTTGACTGATCAAGCATAAGCAACAAAATACACCAGAGTGACCGTCGTTGCAACCCAATGCTAAGTTGATTCAAATTTGACAACATGCACTTTCTTTACATCACAATTCATATCACAGGATCTGATTTTCAGCTCTGCAGCTGTTAAAAACATGCCCTGCAGCTTTTTACAATCAAGACTGTTTTTCTTTTTTCATGTTTGTGCAGCCAACAGAGATTTCCAGGTAAAGTCCAAAGCAAAAAGTTGGGCATTTTTTTTCTTTTCCAAAGAGCCTTCCTTTTTCACTTTTGTGTTTCCATCATTTCATTTGGTCTTCTCCACTTTCTATTTATATCTTATTTCGTTCTCCTTCTTGCCTCCATTATCTCTCACTTCTCCATCCCTTTCTCTCTCCCCTAATCGGTTTATGCGCCACTATGCGGCATATCTCAACCTTAAAAAAAAAAAAAAAATACTCTTATAAACAAATAAGCAACTACGCAAACAAGCTGGCCTGTAAGTGAATTTTCAGCCCCGCCGAATGCCTTTCCCTTCATTGACTCGTCTATATCTTAATGGCCCATCAGTGCAGCAGATGCTTTTATGACGGGTTTGTGTGTGTGTGGAGGGAAACTACTTGATGATAAATAGCAAGTATTCAGAAATAATACCATCCAACCCCAGGGCTCTTATTGTAGTGTGTGCCATCAGGGCAATAGCGCGCATTACAGTGGCCGACTGTGTCTATATCTCAATTTCCAAGTGAGCATCAGCGGCACAAGTATAATCGCCTTGCATGTTATTTATTTAGGAGGATTCCAAAGGCGCGTGCATGTGGGTGTGCATGTTATTTAGAGTGTAAATGACACCAGACAAGCCAGCAGATGGAGACCCAGAGGGCTCACAAACATTAAGACTGCACTAACGCATCACTACTCATTCACACAAACACACACACACACACACACACACACACTGGAGTAAGTGGAGTATTTGTCTCTGAGATCTGCCATGGCAGCCAGATACGATTCACTCAAGTGACTTTGGTTTTTAGTCTAGTTCATCATCCATCCATCTATCCATGCATCTAACCACTTTTTAAAGCGTATCCAGGACCAGTCGAAGAAGCAAGATCTTTACCAGGGAAGCCCAGATGTCCATCTCCCAAACCAGTTAGTTGCTTTGTGAGAATCCCAAAGTGTTTCAAAGCTGGTTGAGTAGTGTCTCCTACGTTTCCAAGTTCATCCCCTGAGCCTCTCCCCAGGAACACATACTCAACACACGTCATCAGGGAGGCATCGACCACATGACCTAGCCATTGTATCTCCCCTGTCTCATTGCAAATGAACAGGGTTCAGTGTTCATTTTACCTCTGAAAAGTGATGGGTCCCGGGGACTCGCATGCTCAAAAATCTATGGGTCCCAACAGAGATCTATGGGTCCCCAAAATTTTGTTTTATCGAGGTTGAAATTGTAAATCGGCAAAAAATATATAAATAAATATATAAATCTATATATTCATTCAGTTTTAATCATCACACTTAATTGGTAATACAAAGCAGTTATCACTTCAGATTTTTCAGTTCACAAAAATATTGTACATTATACAAAATTATATTGCTGAAACATTTTCTATATATTCATGCAGTTTTAATCACTTCAGATTTTTCAGTTCATATATTCTTTGTGGTTTGCTGTCCCGCCACAGTTGTAATGCCTTCTCAAGGTCCAATTGCAGCAACGGAATTTCCATAGCTAATTTGTGGTTTTCATTGTCGTTGTGCCGATCCAATGTGCTTTTCTGAAAGTTCGTATTGCGAAATGATTTATGCAATCCAGTTTTTTGTCACGCTGGGTGCATGCATCACAGAACATGTAGCCTCCATTATCATCCTCCTCATAGCGTAACCAGGAATATAATTGAGTCCATTTTGGAAGAAAAGTCCTTTTCTTGCTAGGAGTATTCTTTTGTTTATCTTTCGCCGAATCGTTCGCTTCAAATTACGTGTTTTCCTTGCCTTCGCGGTCTTATGAAGAATTTCTCCGCCGTTTTTTCGTGCCGGAATTATTGCCGTTGTTACCACTTTCTGTATTATGTTTCGACTTATTACCAACACTGAAGAAATTACAATTTATTTTGTTGATTTGCACCTAATACCAACTGTTTTTACGGAGGCATACTTCTCTTTCACTCGACAACCACCAAAACACAACAACAATGGCGGATCTGCCTGACGAAAAGTTTGGATTGCGGTAAATCTTTGTTGAAAAAAAAAAGTAATCAGGTAATAATGACAATTTGGTGTCAAAAAAGTTGATTTTACACAATGCGTCCCCAGCAAAAATGATGCGTCTAGGACGCAGGGACGCGGGCAAACGAGAACACAGAGGGTTCTATCCTGAGGCCCCACCCAGATAATTGAACTTGAACATGTTCACTTAAAACATTTCCATTCAGAAAAACATAATTATGTAGGGGCTCTCAGAATTGGGTGGATAGTTTCCACCACTCTTACCTACCTTTAGCTGGTAGGGCCGAGACAGCATGCTGCTAATTTGGGGCAAAGCCGGCAAGCATGATAGTTTCTCTGCGGCGGAACATTTGACCTGATTCTTTGGCATGAAGCAGAACCTGCTAGGATGTGACTTGAGGAAAAATCACTTAATATCTAGACTGAATAGGAAAGAAATACTGTACAGTGGTACCTTGTCTCAGATGTTGAACTTGATTTGCTATATTCAGAAATATTTAGTACAGTATATATCAAATGGTTGTTGAACTCATATTTTAAAAAATCTTCAAATTTCAAGATTTTCCTATTAAGTCGGCTAGCCAAACTTTTCTCAATGGAAGCTTTTCATACACCGAAAAGCCTGCATGGATTGGTTTCTCATTAAAAGAAATACCTTAGAAGATCTCGTCAGAACTGTGCCGATTCAATTTCCTTTCTTACGTGCTTTTCCTTCATATCATCCTTTCTGCTAGCATCTAACATACCCTTCAATGCCTCAATGCTTCTTCCCACTGCAGCATCCCCATCTTCTCTGACGTTTCCACAGCAACACATGGACAAACCACACTATCACCTTTTAGCTAGCCACACAACGAGCGAACACGTGCAGGCGATCCGGACTATAATCAAGCTCGCGCATGCACACCCAAAGGCTAACACACACCAGGCACCGAGATGTAATCACGGGGAGTGCTGCAAGTGCAGAACAGAGGTGCACCACTTCAAATGTAACTGGCGACCCTTAATCATAAAATCCTTTTGGCTGATTGGACGACTGGCAGGTTAGCCCTGGAGCATCATCGTCCAATCTTTCAATCAATCCCCGTGTGCTGCAGATTGCCAAGCGACGCTGGCAACATGCTCCATTCAGTTTATGATAAAAAGGAAGGAACTCCGGTAGCAAAATAGGTGGATTTTCATATGTGACAGCTATCAATCCAAATGAAAATTTTGATGCAGAGAAAACATGTGACATAGCCGCTCAGGAGCAGCTCTCCACCCCTTGGAGTTCAGTGTCAGGTGGTCTATCAGAATTTTTGCACCCCTGGTGACAGGTGTTGAATAAGATATCCGACTTAAAAGAGAATTTATTATAAAATCCAAACCAGAAGTTGTGGGACGGCCCACGAGAGGCGCTGGCACTGTTCTCACTATATGTTCCCAGGTAAACAGGGAACCAGCGCGTAGTTACCTTTCTGAGAGACGATTATTTTGAATAATTAAAAAAAATCTCCTTTCACACAACTTGAGCTAAATCAACAAAGCTTTCTTCAGTTTCCGCCAGTGTGTTTGATTTCCTTCTAAAGGGCATCTGACCAACTCTTGCCATGCCTCACTTTTGCAAACAACCTTTATATTACTTAAATATGTTTTCAGAAAAATTACGGCAAGTAGCAAGTAGGAAACGTGTAGACACTAGAGGTCGCCGATATTTGGGAATTTGACAGATATCGGTATTGGCTTTTTAATTAGTTTTATCGGCCAATTAAATATATTTCAAACTGGGCAGGCGAGAACTTTCCTTTCAAGCAATTACACTGTCTCAATTGCTCCTCCTCAACCAATTCTCTTTGCATCCAACAACAAAGTTAGTGCTGAGAAAAAGTGAAACAAAATGGGATTCCATTCTTTAATAAAAATGTTGGGTGCATGTGGTACACAAATAAATACGTTGAATGAAGAGCAGGCTTCGCGATCCAAATATGATACTCTCAAAGAGTGGAGCAAAAGAAAGAACAAATGCGACTGACTGTGGTAAAAATAAAGACAGCCAGGTTTAAATCTGCGACTGTTTACATGATCTCAAAGTAACTGAAATACTGTATTGACAAATACCAGAGATTAGCAAACGTGATATCAGCATGTTTGTTTGAAAATAGGACAGAAAAAAAGCAAGTTTTTGTGAATAAGGGTATGTGAGCATGAGATAAGAGTGTAGCCTAGCCACAGGCAGGTGTGTGAAGAAATGACACGAAATCAATTGGTAGTGGAAGGCAGATGGAGGAAAAGGAAGGTAAGGGAGGTGAGGGGGAATGATTCCAGCACAAGATGAAAGTGTGACATACAGTACATAGGCTTTTTTAAAATAACTTATTTTCTTGGTTGTCAAGGACTGTATATACAATCTTGGGCAGCTTCAGAGAGCGATAAAGGAGAGAAGCATTTGGTCCATGTGTGAATAATAGTGTTGACAGTAGAGAAAAAGATATTAAAGTAAGAATAAAATGTCAAGGCTTGTACGAAAGAAAGACTGGATTTTGGCCCGTCTTAAAATTTGGTGAGTATAAAGAGAAGATATTGCTTTCCCGAGACTTCCTGTTTATGACACAATAAAAGACCAACATTAAAATTTTGACAATTCTCCTCTGAGCAATAAAAGGAAACCATGAGAAAATAGCAGTTTCGGTATTCAAAGATAATTATTTTAAAGATAATAAAAACACAACCATTGTGAATTTATGTGCCATAAGTGTCTGAACATTTCCTCTGGTTTGTGCAACAGCAGTCTGCTTTACCAACTGGGAGCTCCTTGGTAACTGCATAAATCTGCAGTCTACAAGGAGGTGAAAAGTAGTGCTGTTTTGCCAATGACATTTTAACTCAAGTAAATTAACACCACATTACTACAGCAAAATAAGAATAGTCATTGGCAGGGGAATGGACATGTTGTCATTTCTGTACTTGATACATAATTTTTCACAAATTGTTGATTTTATTTTTTGGGATGAATACTTTAGCAACAAAAGGGATCATGTAACGATGTTATCCAGTCATATATATTTAAACTCGAATGTTTTTGAAGTCATAATTGTAAGGATGCAAAAAGGCATGAAATAAATCTGGTTCAAAACAACTGCTTAGCTTCTTTTTCATGTCATAGGAGTAGGATCATTGCTGAACATTTTAATATCTAGTCTTACGGATTTATGTTCAAATCTGTGTTATGTCACTGCAGACTACAAAAATAAAACTACCCAATGAAGGCCAACCCCTTTACAGCATTGTATTTAATTTGTACAAAGGGCTTGCTTTATGCAGGTACACACAACAAATTGATCAGCAGGCATGCTTTTGTAGAGCCTAACCTTCTGTCCTTACCCAACACTCTGAATCCCAGGTGAAGGGGTCTCAGCAGTAACACTTAACACGCTCCACTACCTCTATTGTACCTGTGCATTATAACACACTAGTGCGCCCTACAGGATTAAGTTGGGGGGAACACAGACATCATTTTCACAGCTCCGTGAGCAGCTCAAATGGGCCTGACAGAGCCCAGAGCAGACATGAAAGAAAGAAAAAAAAGCTAGGGGTTGAAGTTAGGTCATGAAAAACTAAATGGCAACCATGATATTCCGCAAATTGGGAGTAAATATATCCAGGGAAAAATTAGAACATCCTTAAAAAAATACAGACCTTGATAACATACCATAATATATTCATTTAACAACATTTGAGAAATTGCTATAGTGCCTCCATTTTGAAAACCACTCTACTGCTACTGCTGAGAGTTATCAGGAATTGAAGCCAAAACCAGCTGACCTCTAGACAGGCCACCATACATACACAACATCGCAGATGCCAAAATCAATAATACACAACGTCCAAAACCGTGGGACCCCAGTGATTTTGCTATCTCATGTATGTGTGTAGTAAAGCTTTATCTTGTCATTGTCACTCGACATTAGAACTCTGTTGCAGCTTTGACGTAATCACATTAAAACAAGCCTGTACCCTGCTTGCATCTGGAACGGCAATGACAACAAACAACAATCTGCATCAACAGCATCATGAGTTCCTGAAGATGCCCAACAAGTATTTCAAGGCTGTTTATAGAGATATGAAAGCCTTTTTGTAGCCAGTCTTTCTCATTATAAATTAGACTTGACCAGACAAAATGCAACTACCAGTAGATATTGAAAATTTGTGTTTATTTGCCACTCATATTCAAGACAGAACCTTTGTTGTTAGTTGTATTTTTGCCTCCACGCACAGTTCTGCCCACCAATGAGTGAGTGTGCACTTTGTTACAGGCACAGTAGATTGAATAGGCCAAGCTGTTGAATGCTTGGCATGTCAAAGTCTTAAAAAACGTAATGGAACTGTAGATACATGTTTATGGTTTGTAAGTAATATTTGTCATATTTTAGTCACAAAGGCCTCATAATTTGTTTGTAAATTCTTTAAAAAGAAAAATGTTTCGTTAGAGAGCAACCTAGGGCACATATATCACCCCTGTGGTACTGAAGAAATGCCATTTCATCATCTTTTAGCCTTTACAGTAGCTGATAAGACTCAAGTTTATAGCAAATAGAGAGTTCAATATTTACATACATTTTACTGTGATAGCGTACTGGAGGGACTGTTTCTTTCACGAAGTGTGTATTCCTTGATTCAGAAGCTAGTCTCTGGAGTTAAAAGAAGGGCTGAAGTTTTTATGAACACTCCCTGTTAGCCTCTGGGATCAATATGTGTTGTCTGGTGCTCGGCAGGCGACGTTACCTCCTACATATCCAGCCACGCACCTCATCATAGGGAAGCACCAGTCAGCTCTGAGGGCTTTCCGCCAGAGCTTTGGATGCATTCCAGCATAAGATACACTTTACAACACGTTATCCATTATCTCCATTGGCCTGCCTCCAAATCCTAATGTATTGACTGGAAATTCTAAGGGAAAGAATATGGGTCGTTTGGGTTTCAGTTAGACTGGAAGAGTAGATGCGACTTTCTCTAACGTAATCATGAAAACCCTCTTATGAAAAAGGTTGTGATTATCCTGTTCATTACTTAACACAGTAAAAGTCAGTTTAAGCATGGAAGTTAAGTTACAGTGTTCCCAAATAATTCAGAATACTGAATTTAATTTTTGACAAAAGTGTTTCCCTCATTTAATGTGACAAATAACTATATAATTGTACGTACGTTCAACACGTGGACAATATTCCATTAATAGTAAAGTCAAGTTTTTAAATAAAAGATTCATAAGTAAAATTGCATGAACTACACAGCTACAAAACCTAGAGGAGCCGCTACATTTGTTCAAACGATAGAACATTTCACAACAGCACACAGCAATTTAGGTTCACCATAATTGTTTTGGGAGACTCTCGTCTGGCCAGACATGATGAATGCCTTTGCAATTGTTTCCAATACAAGCCAAGTTTCCCCTGGCAGGTTTGATTGCTTTGTTGTTTTACTTTCTTCCATTCATTGTTGACTAAAAGGTTGTAAAGTCTGTTAAGAGTCAGCTAATGGTCTGCATGAAAGGGACCCTTTGCAATTTGAAGCTTTATTTGAAAACATATTACCGTATTTTCCGCACTATAAGGCGCACCGGGTTATAGGGCGCACCCCGAAAAAATGGTTTTTGGTCCTATATTTGACATACATAAGACACACCGGATTATAAGGCGCTACAATGGGAACGTCGACAAAACAGTCAGATAGTTCAGTCAAACTTATTACCCCCTTAACATTCCGAAAGCTTGCAAAGAAGCACATATGTGTCGAGAACACGTGCGGATGCGGCTTCCGTACGATGTCACTCAAATGCATCGTTCCAAATATCATTTTGAAGGTTAAAGTCTTGGGATTCAAGAAATGCCAACCATTCCTTAGTTTCTATTTGAGTTTAATTTAAAAATAGACACTCCATTCCATCCATTATCTGCACCGCTTATCACAGAAACATCGAGTTCAGTCTGAAACAAGATACAGGGAAAATATATAGCCGGAGTAGCTCACCGAAGTCGTTGTGTTCAATGATAATGTGCAGCCATGGTCCTCTTATATCCGTGAGTGTAGTAAATCCAGGAGAATAAAATATTTACAAATACAGAATAGTAAAAAATGCTTTCTCTATGCCGTCAACCCAACGTGCTATTCACATTCATCTTTTTCGGCCAATTGCAGGCTTTGTTTTTCCACTCAAGCCTATGCCAGCCTGTAAATGATAAAAAGGATCCGCCCCTTTACCTCCGAATAACTTTAGCCAATAGTGATCGATTCAAATGAGGATTGACACATTCCATTCGTTCCAAATATCATTCGGAAGGTTAAAGTCTTGGGATTCAAGAAATGCCAAACATTTCTTAGTTTCCATTTTATTTTTTGCTGGCAACTGTGTGGACAGCAAAGTAAGAATTTTATTGTGCAGGGAAACGAGGTTCTTTACTGTGCATATGACAATAAACACTTTGAATTGAATTTAGTTTAAAAATAGACTCATCACAGAAACATCAAGATCGTTCTAAAACAAGATACCGGGAAAATATAAAGCCGCATAGCTCACCTAAGTTCTCTTGCAGCCATCACGTTCAATAATGATACGTAACCATGGTCTTCTTACAACCGTGAGTGTAGTAAATCCAAGAGAGTAAAATATTTACAAATACAGAATAGTAAAAAATGTTTTCTCTATGCCGTAGTGCAACCCAACGTGTGATTCACATTCATCTTTTTTGGCCAATTGCAGGCTTTGTTTTTCCACTCAAGCCTATGCCAGCCTGTAAATGATAAAAAGGATCCGCCCCTTTACCTCCGAATAACTTTAGCCAATAGTGATCGATTCAAATGATGATTGACACATTGGTTAGCCAATGAAACGGCGGTAAATAAATCCCAGCATACACCGCGGACTACTTGGCGTTCGGGGGGAAAATCTAGTCGGCAACTGCAAGTTAGTTGCAAGACTTTGCGACTTAATATTGATCCATAAATAAGGCGCACTGTATTATAAGGCATATGGTCAGCTTTTGAAAAAAATAAAGGCTTTTAGGTGCGCCTTATAGTGCGGAAAATACGGTATATATTCAGGAGTCAATGGCAAATGTTGTTGTCCTTTATGCGCTTTGGCCTAATGACTAGCATTTGTTGATGATTTATCGCAGAAAGTCCTGCAATATATAAAAAAACAGTAAAATAGACCCTCTATACCTTATGTAAGGTTATTAAATTCAATGATCAGTAAAACTGTAAAGTAAAAAGTTACCTCAGAGGTATCTCATTAAGTCCCATTAATGGCTGTACAAAATTGTTTTCACTTTTTAATGAGAGAAAACTTGTAAAATATCAAAATACCACAAGTGATCAAAGTGACTGAATGTACATTGCAAAAAAAAAAAGGCAGATGGACGGGAAATCTTTCAAGTGGGATTGTATGCTGCTCTTGTTAAGAAGTTGTATCGGACATAAAAATTTTCATTAAAAAATATGTTTTCATTAAAACATAAAAGCCTTAGGGAGGCTTGAGTTTTACCTTCAGACAGGAAAGTTTACATTAGATTAAACTGACAACCCCTGTTTGAAGAAAAACAAGGACTTGGCAGTTCATGCCTTGACTGTTTTGGTGTTAATGCTATGCAACAACTGCAAACTTGATTAAGATTAGTTAAAGCAGGATTCTCTTTAAATCCGAAAAAAACTAAAGGAGGGCACAATTATCTCCGCTTCTGTTTTCCTTATCCTCACTGTAAAATGTTGAACTGGAGTCGTCCAATTTCGTTGTCACAATATATCCCATGTTGTAACAATGACAATAAAGGTATATGCTATTCTGTTCTATTCTATTCTAAATGAACTGAATTATTAATGCAAACTGTAAAAGAAGGCACAAACAGAAACTGCTTAGCCTGTTATGATATAAGAAATTGTGACCTCTAGCTCATTAATCACCAGAAAGGGGTGCAAAAAGAACTAAAACCTATCCCTCAAATTAGCGAAGGATCTTCGGTTCAACAGGATTCACATCCTTGAGAGACAATATACCAAAGTTTTTGTTTCAAAAGGTTTGTTTAACCCTAATCTAATCTAAAACAAGAGTGATATCTGTTTCAAATGAAAACACTCACTGTACGATAGGACTCGTGTGAGGGTGCCCTATGTTCATGGCTAGTCATTTCTCACTGTAAAATCTTCTATGTTGGGACCATCCTAGCCTCCTGTAATGAGAACATGAGCAAAGCCCCTTTAAGATAAGGAAAACAGTGATTAGGGTTAGGGTTATATAGTGTAATCAAGAGGCAAGAAGTATGATTTGCCATGTGTGTATTCATGGCAGTGCCCATGACAGCTAAATAATTAATTTGGTCCCCGAGTGGTAGAAAGGTCACTGGAATGTCTCATACACACATACACGAGCCGTTTACATGGTTAAAAGGTTTTATGTCAATGCATTTCGAATTCTTACTTTGCATGAATTTTCAACTCTGCTTGCACAGAAGCAACACAACTCACACACGCATATTCACACACTCGTAAATAACATACCACATACGCTTGTGAACTCCCCCTCTGCTGGATGCTCACTTTCTTTGAGACAGCAGCTGGTGGCTGTCGTGTGGAGCCATTACAGGAATGAGAACCACTGCCACTGACACCCGAAAGGAATAATAAAGTCTCTGAGTGCGAGTATCTGTGTGTATGCGAGTGTGTTTTGTCTGTGCCAACATGCATCATCTGCTGTGTTTCCTTTGCTATGCTGTATCTGTTTGGAATATATTTTCCATGGTGGCATCTGTTGCAAAACATAAAAATTATATATAGTAGAGCAGTTGTACTTAACCTGGCTCGCTGTAATGCTTTTAGTTTCAAAGAAGTTTAAACTATAGCGTTTTGCCCGTTCGCCGCAATTGATCACCTCAATTCGTCGTCACTCGGATATCTTACAGTGTCTCCCATACTATGAAAACACTAGCGGGCCGTCAGGGTTTAATTAGTCTTTGCGAAGGTCTCAAACATATTAAAACACAATAATAGCAGAAAAATATTTGTTGTCCTCTCACTCACTTTTGGTTAATTGGTTGATTGGTTAATATGAGTATTTTTATTTGCTGAGAAGACGAGGAAGGGCCTGGGAGGGAGGGGGTTTATTTTTTTATTGTGTTTGTTTTTCAGGGATTCTCTGTTGCTTAGTATAAAAACTTTTGAATTAGTTAAAAGTTTACTGTAGTGTAAAAAATAAAGGCAAGTGTAATACAGTATCAGATGTTTTTATTCATTCATTTCATTCGTATTATTACATTATTATTGGTAGTATATTGGTTAAAGCAACAACAAAAATCCGAAGCGCTGAACTAAAGGGGTGCACCGATATTCCGATCACTAATAGGTTGCACTTCACAATAACATACCTGTCAACTTCAACATTTTCCCTGTATTTTGTCCTATTTTTGATCATTTCAAACTGTGTGCACAAAATTTTTTTGTAAAAAAATTGCAATCATAATAACGGAAGCAATTGGCTGAAGTGGACTAGTAAGAAATAACTTCCTGTAACTCAAAGAGGAACCAGCATCCTGTGATAGCAGCAATCGCAGAAGCAGGTGTACTGATTTTTACTACTGTTATTTACTAAATCACTGATGTAAGTATTATTTTTTAAATTCATATTGGTTATTTTTTTCTGTTTATTCGCCGATACAATGTCTTAATAGTGCAATAGGTGATGCGGGGGGACACGCACCCGGACACCTATAGACTGTCCATCGACCAGTCTCACAAAATTCTATGGGAAACACTGTGTTATCAATTCAAATTGCAAATGAAGCAAGAACTCATAGGAGAAAGAATGGGAATTGGTCCCGGTAGATAACACTGTTGGTATTTACTTCAGTGAAGGCTAACTTTGTGAAATTCCTCTAAGAGACTCTCAAACGGCTAAGATAGGCATGTATGAATGGATAAGTTATATTGAGTTAGTTAGGTAGCAAGATAACTATATTAATTGACAATTTATCCTGTGAGGTCAATTAGTTCAAGAAGATCATAGCCAGCAGGGTGTTTTGACGACTGAGTTTTTTGGGGGAAATGATCATTGTGAAGCCAGCAGGATTCTGCCGCTTCAGACGCTCGCAAGGGAACCGAGCGAATCAAGCAAACGGCTAACTGTGTCACCCGCAGTGCCCGAGTGTTTTTAAATTTGCAGCAACACAAATGGACTTATCAGCAAGCTTGGGTATTACAACAGTTAACAGAGCAAAACGTGTTGTTGACAGCGGCGTGGCATTAGTTCCACCACATTAGACACAAATTAGCAGGCACCCCTCACTCAACTTCACCTACAGTAACACACAGCAAGCCCGTTTACGGCACAATGGCGCGTAAGTGGCGGGCCATTTTGCTGTAAGACATGTTGACTATGAGGACGAAAACAAGGAGAGCATTGCCAGGTTTGACAGAACATGGTATGAAGGATCAAATTCATCTGGTTTCTGTGTAAAAATGGGGAATTTTCAAGCACAGACAAGAGTTTGGCTAGTAGAGCTTATATGTTGCACATGTAAACTGTATATTTTGCAAAAGGTTGTGAGCTAATAGTGTTATTTCCACCTTACTTCTTTTCCACGCCTTTACAAGAATCCTAAAATAACAGCCTGTTTGAAAACCTCATTTGTTTTTTAGATGCAAGGTAGAGGTGGCCGGAATCCTGAGCTATTAAAAAGAATTTCTCTTCCACAATAACACTCCAGTTCCCACACTCGAGCAATCCCATCTCATACCAGTCCAAATCCAGGATTAAAACCTTTTCCTTGCACTTGTCCTTAAGCTTGAGGTTTTTCTGAGAATACCTCCAAGCATAAGTTCAAAGGCACCTGTGCTTGCTCTGATGTGAAACTTCAAAACGAGAGATACTGAATTCTATATTCCATGTATACACCGCAAACTCACTCAGTTTTAGGGGCGATTTCAAAGCGTGGTTGGTTTAAAAGGCCAAACTCATGGAATATTGTCCATGGTTTCTGATGCATGTGCAAAGCAATGAACTGGCCATGAAAAAATATATAAATCATGCGTTGATTACATTATTTGCTTTAGCATTCCGAGGCAACAGACCTTGACATTTCTTCGCCAGGGTTAGAATCAACAAGACATTGCAATTGGTGAGGATTCTTCTCTGCTCCAAACGGATGAGACGGCTGGTGTTCTCCTACATCCCCTTATGTTTGCATACAAAACCACCTCACTCTTTCCCAGGCATCCTCCCTCCTGTCGCGCTTACTTCCCTGCTGTATTGCCTGCCTTTTCCACACAGATGGTGACAGGAGACAGAAGCAAACAAGCCAAAGGCAGCAGTTGGCTTCCATGACAAGCCATTGCATCTAATTTTCCCCTTATATAGATCATTTTTTATCACCGAATCACACATGTCCAATTACATCATCTATCAAATTTCCACAGATTTATCATAGCATCCTTCTGTATCGCCCCTCCCCAACTCCTTTATATCCCACTTGTTTACACACCTATTAACCTCTAGGACGTGACTTACCAGTCACATATCCATCCATGCCACAGCTTTAGCCATGACAAATTACTGGCTGCTTGCCTCTTCACAAGATTTCAGAAAATCCTTTTATTTCCCCGCATTGATCCGAGTCATCCCGAGCCCCTTTTGAGGGATCGATAGTAATCATAACACTTACCAGCTGCATGCCACAGATGAAGGCCAATGTACACCTGCCACTGCAGCACCCCATGGTGTCCTCCACACAAGTCCCCGCCTGCTGCGTGCAGACGTCCCGATTCTTTAGCTGGATTTGTTAATTGGCAATTCCTCCTTTTTTAGAGATGGCAAGTCAAGTAGAGATGTTCAGTGCTGGGCCTCAAGGAGTTGATGGTACCTTTGAGATCAGGTTGAAAGATGATTTAGACTGTAATTAAAGGAGTCTGGCATTGGAAAGCAGTTTTAAGAGTTTTGGCTTTTGGGTATTAATTTGTAGGATTTCGTAAATGGATTAGAATCTTATCTGAATTCAAATGAAGACTAAAACCTAGCCTGCTCTGTAAGCCTCTTGAAGGTAGTATTTTGGGCTAAATCGGGCCAAGTTCGTTTTAGACACTATAAAGCCCCAAAATGTAAGATTAATTTTTGAATGGTGCTTAACCCATCCAATATGGACCAAATGTGGCCTAAGAAGAGTCGTTTTTGTGTTGATGCTGTCCAAATGTACTCCCGGAAAGATTTTTTTATTTTCGAATTCAACTTTGCATTTTAATACAGACGTCCTTTAGATGTATCTTTAGAGATTTGTATACTTCTTTGCAACGAGTTTTTGCTGGGTTAAGTAAGAACAGCATCATTTTTGTAGAAATGTAAAGTTGTTGTCTTAATTGTTGTAGTTCAATTTAACAACAACCGGCTTTGTTCCAACCCGGAAATATCCCAAAATATGTGAAAAGGCGGCAAAATTGTCCTCTCACAGAAAGCGTGGACACAAGAAGACGACGTCCTACGGGGTACCCTCCAAGATGCGATCAAAGACGCGACTCCGAAGTCGAAATGCGGCACTCCTAACAGTCAGCGACCACCTCTTGTCCCGCATCCCCGGCTGCAGCGTGTCCTCCCCGGGGTCATGTCGCTTCCAGCTTTTCCGCCGCAGCTCAACACTCCGCCACCGTCAAAGCATCTGCGTCCGGAGGGGAGCGTTGAGTAGTAAAAGACTAGTTCAGTGGCGGGGACGCTTTATCAAGTCTCCATTTTGGTAATGTTTTCACGACAATAATGAGTCACATATGACGTCTTCTTTTGCGGGCTCTCCTTTCAACAACGGACTGAGCAGACAATGGGGGGACCAAGATGGACCGGCTGAGCCAGAAACGACAACCGCGAGAAGCATCTCGCGCCCACCCGTTGTTTGACAGGTTCAACACAACGAGGGAAGACGTCGTCTCTGCTAGTGGCTTTCAAAATAAGAGTAATACATGTAACTTACGATCCAAAACCATCACGCTCCTTACTTGAGTTTTATTTTGGAAACCTTCGTCAAAATGTTTGTATGCCTACGCCGACTTTATGTATATATGAGGACAAATTATATATATATATATATATATATATATATATATATATATATATATATATATATATATATATATATATATATATATACTGGACTGTCTCAGAAAATTAGAATATTGTGATAAAGTTCTTTATTTTCTGTAATGCAATTAAAAAAACAAAAATGTCATAGATTCTGGATTCATTACACATCAACTGAACTATTTCAAGCCTTTTATTATTTGAATATTGCTGATTTTGGCTTACAGCTGAAAAAAAACTCAAAAATCCTATCTCAAAATATTAGAATACTTCCTCAGACCAAGTAAAATAAATAATTTTATAACAGCAAAACTAAATCAAACATTTGAAAATGTCCATTGATGCACTCAGTACTTGGTTGGGAATCCTTTTGCACGGATTACTGCATCAATCCGGCGTGGCATGGAGGCAATCAGCCTGTGGCATTGCTGAGGTGTTATTGATGCCCAGGATGCTTCGATAGCGGCCTTCAGTTCATTTGCATTTGTAGGTCTGGTGTCTTTCATCTTCTTCTTAACTATACCCCACAAATTCTCGATGGGGTTCAGGTCAGGGGAATTAGCAGGCCAATCAAGGACAGTGATGCCATGGTCAGTGCACCTGTTACTGGTGGTTTTGGCACTGTGGGCAGGTGCCAGATCATGCTGGAAAATGAAATACTCATCTCCATAGAGCTTTTCAGCAGATGGAAGCATGTAGTGCTCTAAAATCTCTTGGTACACAGTTGCATTTACTCTGGACTTGATGAAACACAGTGTACCAACACCAGCAGCTGACATGGCTCCCCAAACCATTGCTGACTGTGGGAACTTCACACTGGATTTCAAGCAACTTGGATTTTGCTCTTCTCCAGGCTTTCTCCAGACTCTGGCGCCTTGACTTCCAAATGAAATGCAAAACTTGCTTTCGTCTGAAAAGAGGACTTTGGACCACTCTGCAACTGTCCAGTGCTTCTTCTCCATAGCCCAAGTCAGACGCTTCTTCCGTTGTCTTGAGTTCAGAAGTGGCTTGACCATGGGAATACGGCTATTGTAGCCCATTTCCCGGACACGTCTGTGAACTGTGGCTTTTGATACCTGGACTCCAGCTTCAGCCCACTGTCTTTGAAGCTGCCTCAAATTCTGGAAGCGGCTCTTCTTCACAATTTTGTTAAGGCTGCGGTCATCTCTCTTGGTTGTGCAGCGTTTCCGGCCACATTTTTCCCTTCCAACAGACTTTTTGTGGATATGCTTTGCAACTGCACTCTGTGAACAGCCTGCTCTTTGAGAAATTTCTTTTTGTGTCTTACCCTCCTGATGGAGGGTATCAATGATGGTCTTCTGAACAGCAGTCAGATCAGCAGTGATTTAGTTTACTGAACCAAGCTGAGTGTTTTTAAGGCTCAGGAAACAAGGTGTTTCGAGTTAATTAGATGATTCAGGTGATTAGTTTAATAGCCTTCTTGTATACTTTTTCATGATATTCTAATATTTTGAGATAGGATTTTTGAGTTTTCTTAAGCTGTAAGCCAAATTCAGCAATATTCAAATAATAAAAGGCTTGAAATAGTTCAGTTGATGTGTAATGAATCCAGAATGTATGACATTTTTGTTTTTTTAATTGCATTACAGAAAATAAAGAACTTTACCACAATATTCTAATTTTCTGAGACAGTCCAGTATATATACATATATATATATATATATATATATATATATATATATATATATATATATATCCTTAAAAGATGAAGTAACCCTGGTTTAGTAGAAACCCATTCAGTATGAGATAAATGTATCTGAAGTGTATGCCTTTAAATAAAGAGTATTTAAATATATCCAGCCATCCATTTTCTGCACCCCTTATCCTCACTAGGGTCGTAGGGTGCTGGGGCCCATCACAGATGACTTTGGGCAATTGACAGGGACACCCTGAACTGGTTGCCAGCCAGTATCAGGGCAGACAGAGACAGACAACTCAATTGCTCATTCACGTCTAGGGACAATTTGGACCAGCCAATTAACGACACAGGGAAAGGAGGAAACCCACGCAAACACAGGGAGAACATTCAAACTCCGCACAGGAAGGCTAGAAGCTAGATTTGAATAACTCAGCTGCCGTGCCGCCCCTGGTTATACAGTATTGCATTTTATATTTGTTGTATCTGATATTTTAATGTGAGGTTGCCCTGTTTGTATGTCAATGCGGGTAAAACTATGCCTCATAATGGTTTAATTAGGCATCAGTTAGCAACAAAAACAGACACTGCAAGTGTTTAACCAGATGACAACAGCTGGTTTGTATTTTTATTTTCACAGTCCTAAAGTGTGGTATAATTTTTAAATTCCTTGCAAACCATAATGTATGGTTAAAAGGGATAAAGAGATTAATTTTTGCAGTTCACCTAAAGGCCAATTGCGTGGGTAAACACACACTATTTAATATCATTTTGGTGCACTAGGGCTTTGTTTAGAAAGAGTCGTAAATGCCAACTTGGAGCACCTGCGGCGGCTTGATTAGCGCCAACAGCCCAGATAGCTGATTGGTGGACACTCCCTTTTTAAACCCCCGGCTTCCTCTTGGTGGCTGTCAGATGGTTGCGAACTGTTGCATTCCGCTCAATGAGCCTTCTCGTCCGACTCTGTTTGTTGCTCAGCCTTTTCCTGCCTGATCTTCGTTACGGACATGTTTCTGGACCTGATTACGCCCGTTCTGCCTGCCTCCTGTTACCTGACCTGTTTTGTCCCGTTACCTAGTCAAGTCAAGTCACATTTATTTATATAGCCCTTAATCACAAAAATGTCTCAAAGGACTGCACAGGATTACAATGACAAAATTACACAATTACCTGATCTTGAACCAGCATGCGGGCAAGGAACAACTCAAAAACCTCAGTGTGAGGAAAAAAGGGAAACCTTGAGAAAGGACCTCACATCTGGTAATCTCCCTTCCAGGATTGACCAGGGTGAATTACCATTAGCATTACTGTACACAGAATAGTAAACACTAAGTAAGATGTTGAAGATGTTCGGAAAGAGCATGACACCAACGACGCCCCCAGCCTGTAAACTAGTCCAGAAAGTCTATGACGGCCACAACGCTGCTTCCCATCTCTGCCAGCTGGTAAATGACGGGGTTGACATCCTTCAGGTCAGACGCTGGTCCACTGACTCATCTCAAATCGTCCTTCTCCTTCGTATCAGCCATGCAGGCGTCGGAAAAAGACAGGACAAAACAGAATATGAGGTGGGCATCAATCATACGATTTGGAATAGAAGTGTGTCTTAAGCCTTGATTTAAAAACTTCCGTTGAGGTTGCAGATCTTATCTCCAGAGGCAGGGCATTCCATTACACCGGGGCCCGGATGGAGAACGCTCCCGAGCCTGCAGATTTCTTGGCTCTCGGAGTCACAAGTAGACCGGCATTTTCCGAGTGCAGACTCCGTGCAGGAACATAGGGGGGAAATCAAATCGGAGAGAAAAGAGGGTGCAAGCCCATGTAAACGTTTATATGTTAATAAGAGAACCTTAAAGTCACATCTTAAGTGGACTGGGAGCCAGTGCAAGTTGGCCAATACAGGAGTAATATGCTCAAACTTTTTGGTCTTAGTCAAAAGTCTAGCTGACGTATTCTGAACCAGCTGCAAACTTTTAATGCTAGACATCGGGAGACCAGAAAGCAATACATTACAGTAGTCAAGCCGAGAAGTAATAACGCATGAATTAAAACCTCTGCATCTGGTTGGGACAGCATCGAACGAATCTTTGCAATATTACGGAGGTGGTAGAAAGCTATTCTAGTAATATTTTTCACGTATAACTGAAACGACAGATTAGGATCAAATATAACACCTAATTTTTTGACCGAGTCACTATGGGTGATATTACATTTGTCTAAGTTCAGGGTAGTGTTTGAAAACAACTGACGACAGTGAGCTGGACCAAAAATCAACATTTCAGTTTTTTCTGGGTTAAGGCGTAAAAAATTAAGTGACATCCATCTTTGAATCTCAGTAAGGCAAGCCTCCAGATTTCTACAACTTAAATGTCCAGTTGTTTCCAGTGGCACATACAGTTGAGTGTCATCTGCATAGCAATGGAAACTAATATTATACTTGCGGATAATGTCACCAAGCGGGATCATATAAATACTAAAAAGAAGGGGGCCAAGTACAGAGCCTTAAGGAACACCACAGGGGACATTAGATTGTTTAGAGGTCAGATTGCCATAGTTAACACATTGCATTCTGTCTGACAGGTAGGACCTAAACCACGAGAGTACAGTTCCTGAGATACCAATGCGTTCTAGACGAACCAATAATATGTTGTGGTCGACCGTATCAAAAGCAGCAGTAACATTGATGAGGCACCGGAATCTATTGCTAAAAGGAGATCATTGGTTACTTTAGCCAGGGCTGTCTCAGTAGAGTGATTTGCCCTAAATGCTGACTGGACAGTTTCAAAGAAATTGTTTTCTGACATGAAGTCATTTAGCTGCTGTGCAACGACCTTTTCAAGTAATTTTGCAAAAAATGGCAGATTTGTCACTGGCCTATAATTACCTAGGCTTTCTGGGTCAAGGTTAGGTCACTTAAGCGTGGGTTTAATGATGGCAGACTTGAAGGCTCCAGGAACAATACCAGAGGATAGCGATATATTAATAATATTTAAAACTGATGGTCCTAAGATCCCAAACAGATTCTTCACCAGTGAAGCTGGAAACGGATCGAGCAGGCACGTAGTTTGTTTGGCCCTACTGACCATCTGTGTTAGATTATCAAGGGACAAATCATTGTAACTGGACTATGTTTCTGAACAACCGCCGACACGGTCCTTAGCTAACACCTCCACATTTTTGATATAGGAGGAGGATACAGAGCGTTCTTTTAAAATTTCAATCCTGATTAGTTATGAAATGAAATTAAATGATCTGCATTTATATAGTGCTTTTCAAGTCAATGACTTCCCAAAGCGCTTTACATTGTGCTTCACATTTCCCAATAGCGGCCTTGATCTGTGCAGCCATGTAATGCGCTAACCTGCTTATTGGGGTTTCAGTGTCTTACCCAATGACACTTCGGCATGTAACACGGACAAGCCGGGATTCGAACTGGGATCTCTTAATCCTAAAACGATCGCTCTACCTCCTGAGCTACTGCCGCCCCGTTAAATCTTTTTATTAAAAAATTCCATAATGTCGTTAGCAGAATAAGTGCAACCATTTGGGTTAAGTTGTTGTCTGGTAAGTTTCGCCACTGTGTCAAACAAATATTTCGGATTATTCTTATGTTCAACAATAATCTTAGAGAAAAACGAAGCTTTAGCTGAGGCAAGAGCTACTTCATATTACAGCAAACTGTCACACCAGGCCAGTCGGAAGACCTCCAGCTTAGTTGTGCGCCATTTTCGTTCAAGTTTTCTGCAACTTTGTTTGAGTAACCTAGTTTCTTCAGTAAACCAAGGTGTATTCTTCTTAGGTCGGAATTTACGCCTTAAGGGCGCCACAGAATCAAGAATATTAACCAAAGCAGTATTGAAGTTGTTTGTAAGTGAGTCAACAGACCCAGTGTACGAAGGGAAGGCTTCAGTTACCGTAGGTAATAATTCTTTTAAGGCTAATACCGTTTTAGGGCGGATATTGCGACTGCTAAAGCCTAAATTTTCCTTATCACAGTAAACATTAAACAACACCTCACACTTAACAAGATAGTGATCAGAGGTGGCATTAGGATACGATAACACTGTAACATTTGAGGCTACTACGCCACGGGTCAGAACGAGATCTAGATTGTTCCCATCTTTATGAGTGGGCACATCAACAATTTGAGTGAAGCCAAATGTATCAATCAGTGACTTAAAAGCAATTGCAAGGGAATTTGATGGGGAGTTTATGTGAACATTAAAATCACCAATAATTACAACATTGTCCGCATAAGTTACTTAGTCTGTTACAGTTCCGAAAATTCTTCCAAAAAATTTAAGTATGGTCCAGGTGGGCGATACACAACAACTAAATAAATTGGTGTTGACATTAAGGACCTCATAACAAGTGCTTCAAACATTTTAAAACCAGTAGGGGTAATAGGAGTAAATTTCAACTTATCTTCTGATATAAGAGCAACACCTCCACCTATTTTCTATGGTCGTGCCAAGTGCGAACTCACAAAGTTAGGGGGAGAAGCCTTATTTAACACTACAAACTCATTTGGTTGTAACCATGTCTCACAAAGGCCAATAAGGTTAAGATTGTGTTCATTAATAAGATAATTGACAAGTAAAGCCTTGGAGGCTAGTGATCTAATATTCAGAAGGCCAAGCTTCAGCGCTATGGACTCAGCTGAAACCTTTCGCTAGTTTTGATCCTTAATGGCAACCTTAGTGGTAACCTCCACAGGATTATACTGCCGGTCCCAAGTCTTGTGTCTTGCATGACGGCAGATGCGGCCCGAATTCCATACCACAGGAATATTGTTGACAGGTGGAGTAGCAGGATGACTATTGGTAGAAAATAATGTTATTTCTTCTCCCTCCTCACCTAACAAGGGAGAAACAGGTAAGAAGCACAGAAGAAGATGCTATAGAAAAGTACAGATCAGGGTGTATGGTGCAGTCAATAGAACGCTCTAAACTACAAAAACTATGTGAATTGCATGAATCTAGCATTGCGCTAGTTAGCTCTAGCGTTACAGACTCCACACCCGTGGTTACAGGTTCACTAATCTGCCTGTTACCTGCCTGCCTCCTGCTACCAACCTCGCTTACGAACACGACATTGCTTTGATCTCCACCCCGGCCAACGACTTACTATTCCCGCCTGTCTCCGTTCGACACGGAAGTGTCACTCCCGCCTCGCTCGCTCCTGTTGTCCGTCAGCCCTCGGATCAAGCAAGCAAGCTTTACTCTCCCTCTCTTTTCAAATAAAACTGAGAAATGTGCGCTATTGAGTCCTGTGTCCATTTCTGGTCTGTGACAGAAAGTCCCCTATGAAGTTTTACAAAGACCACGGTGAACTTTATTTAATTTAGGTCTAACCGGCATGTTCATTAATTAATGTATTCATTTTACATTGATTATGATATTGACACAGGAAGTCTGCATGTAGTTTTTCTAATCACAATTATGACACTACTTTCACGGTTGAGTGAAACTTAAACTTTATTTTTAAATTGCAGTCCCACTTCAGTTGAAAATGATGCCCATAGGTGTAGGTTTAAGGCCAGGACTTTCAGGACAAAGAATAATTAAGGCGCTGAAGACAACAACTAAGTGCTTGACCTTTAAGGTACTATATCACGTTGGTCTTTTTGTTTTATTATGAAAGCAAACATGGCTGATTATTCCTTCACGCGTCTGGCTTGGAGTTGCTGATGTTCCGCTCAGCAGGGCTCCTTTCATTCGCCTTGATGAGATTTTTTTGGACATGTTGGGAGCACAGCTGCTCCTGGAAACCATTAGAATAAACATACGATGCATCACCCCCTTCTGACCCCTCCCCCACCAGCAGACAGCCCCTGTCTTTCAGGTTTTCACCGTCATCAATTTGTCCTAATTCCTCATTTGCTTCATTAACGTCACTTTTCTGCTCATCAGCTTTTGGTGTTGAATACTTAATAGAGGGTGCTTAATGAATTTCATATCCTATATTCCAATTGCTCAATAACCAGCCATCAATTATGCCAGCAAAGGGCAGCATTAACCACTCTACAGAGAGCTTATCTCATTTCTGACACTTAATTTAGCTTGGTGTGGTCCGTGCCGCTGATGACAATTCGAATCAAGGGGATTGTTGAGGATGCAGCCATAATTTCTGACAGTATTAACCAATAGGTTAACAGGGATTTTGTGTTTGGTTCTTTTTCTCTGGCTTCCATGGGGCAATGTTGGAATGATACTGAATATACAGGGTCCGTACGCATGTTTGAAATCCTTGAAAATGTTAATGTTGCGTTTTTAAGGATTGAAATGTGCATGAATTTTGGGTGAAGTGCGTGTAAATGCTCGAAATCACTTCCATGTTTCTCAACAAATCTACTTAAAAAATGACGTTGACATTGCTTTCTGGTGACTTCGCTTTTCCATTGCATTTCTTTTTCCCTTGTGATTATGGCAGCAGCCATAAGTTTATATGGCATTTTTGTATCAAGTGCCATCGTCCCTTACGGGTTGCACCTACACCTACACACGGGTGCATACTACACCCAAACAGAGCACTATAAAATGTGCAAGGACTAGATATCAATTATGGACATTTATTATGAGCGATGAAAACAATTAAGGTAGTGTTTCCCAGTAGTAAAGGAAGAACTTCCTGCAACTGAAAATGTGAGCTACTTATTAAGTCAAGTCAAGTCATTTTTATTTGTATAGCCCTTAATCACAAATAGTCTCAAAGGGCTTCACAAGTTATTACATATAAGATATATTACGGTAATTTTTACCCAACACCCATGTTGGGAGATGATTGACTTTATTTTTAGCTTACCGTTTTCTACATGCAGGGTTCATACGGGTACTAGAAATATTTGAAAATGCTTTTCATTTTAATTTGGGGTTTTCAAGGATTGAATAGTGCTTGAATTTTGGCTGAAGTGCTTCTTAATGCTTGAAATTGTTGGCATGTTTCTCAACAAGTCTACTTAATAAATGACACTGACACTGCTCTCTGGTGACTTTGCTTTGCCATTGCATTTCTTTTTCCCTTGTGATTAACGAAAGCTGGCATTAGTTTGTATGGCATTTTCATATGACGTGTCATCACGCCATACGGGTTGCACCTAAGAGGATAGGTCCATGCTGCACCTAATCAAGGCACTGTGAAATGTGCAAGGACTACGAATCAATTAAGTGCATTTATTATGGGTGATGCAAAAAAATAAGGTAGCGTTTTCCAGTAGTGAATTATAACTGAAAATGTAAGCTTAATATTACGGTAATTTTCAAGCGTCATCGCCCCCTACGGGGCAGGTGCCTGCTGCACCCTAACAGCGCACTATGAACTGTGTTTTGGTGCAGGGATTACGTACCGATTTTGGACATTTATTTTGGGCCATGCAAAAAATGAAGTTTGCGTTTCCCAGTATAAATCATAATGGAAAGGACGTCTTGTAACTAAAAATGTAAACTAAGAAAATAACAATATATTTGTGATTTTCTCAAGATGTAAAACTTATATGTCTTGATAAATGGACATGCAAAATGAAAATAGCATATGTGAATCGCAGATTTGTGGCTTTGTACAATACATTTTTTCTTTTAATGATACTGGAGAAATTGGGAAAATTGGCTTAGAAAATCCTTAAAAATGTGCTTAATATAACAAATATGGTTTTGGCAATTAGGATGAACATCCTAAACAAATCATCCTTGATATTTACCGTATTAAAAATATATTGCATATTGAGTGTACAGTTAATAAGTGGGGCAATTTTTGAGCCTGTCCTTTGTCCACTCTAAAAACACTCTGGTGCAAAATTATACAAAAAATGACTGAGCTACTACTTGGATTCATTTGATTTGAGTTTCAGGATGTCTGGTACAAAACGACCTCATTTTTTTGCTCATGATTGTTATTTTTTAATAAAAGATTTTTTCAGGTTAGACAAAACACCAAATTTTAGGAGCTGTTTTAAACAAATTGACCTACTTTTATAGATAAGGTGAAAAGCTCAGTCATCCGGGAGGGACTCTGTGTAGAGCCACTGCTCCTCCACATTGAGAGGAGCCAGTTGAGGTGGCTCGGGTATCTGATAAGGATGCCTCCTGGACGCCTCCCTTGGGAGGTGTTCCGGGCATGTCAAACAAACAAAAGTGCATTGGTTCACTAGTAACCTAAATTGCTTTATTTTTGACCCAACATTTCTTCATAATGTACCGACCCACAACCAAAGAGTGAGCCACCCCACTCATTTCTAAATATAGATCAATTACAATGCTCATTTTTAAAGTCCAAATTGCTGCTATTAATAAAAAACTATATGGAAAAAAAACTGCAATGAAGAAAACACAAGTTAGTTTATTCACTGCCTGTCACGAAACGCACCGGAAGGCAGTAGGTTGGAACTCATTTGCGTAGACCATCTGTCACTTTAATTGAGAAAGAAAAGTTGTCCAACACACAAACGGACCAAAAACAAAACAAAGCAGGCTCAAAGGCAGGCAAAATTACAATCTAGGCATTACTCAGAACAAACAGGCATGAACAGGTTTTCAACAAGGGTAAACAATGATCCGGCCTCGGGCAGTCTCAAAAGGTGCGTTTAAGTACTCCAAGAGCAATCAGTCCAATGCGTCTCAGTCGGTGTCAGGGGCAGGGCCAGCTGGGCGCCATGACAACCGTGCACGACATGACAGAACCCCCCCTTCAAGGGACAGCTCCTGAGGTCACAAAAGGAAACAAATACCTCGCCCCCCCAGAATGGATCGACGCTCCCGATGAGGGCAACCCCGCTCCCTCTTCCGAAAACGCAGGAACGGGGAGAGGCAGGGGCGGAAGGCGGACGAATCGGAGCGGCAAGCTGACGAGTCGAATTGGCGAGCAGCGGAGTCGGACTGGCAATCGGCGGAGTCGGACTGGCGATCAGCGGTGTCGGACTGGCAATCGGCGGATTAGGACTGGCGATCGGCGGAGTCGGACTGGCGATCGGCGGAGTCGGACTGGCGATCGGCGGAGTCAAACAGGCAAGCAAGGGAGTCAGACAGGCAATTAGGGGAGTCGGACAGCCAAGCAGGTGAGTCAGACAGGCAAGCAGTGGGGGGTCAGACCGACAGACGGGTATGGAAGGTCAGCCGACAGGCGCGGCGTTGAGTCATACAGGCGCGGCGTTGAGGCCAACAGGCGCGGCGTTGAGGCCGACAGGCGCGACGTTGAGGCCGACAGGGACCTCGGACAGCTCGGCGCCAAATCTTCCCGGGAACCCCATTCGAGGCACAGCAATGGCCACGACGGGCGGGGCCGTGGTACGAGTGGGCAGGGATGGTGACGGCGCAGCCGGAGAAGGAGTCCCAGGACGCAGGGCCGTTGCCGACAGCCGACGCGACAGGAGCTCGGTCAGCTGATCTAATTGCTCCTGCTGGCACCGCATGCTTTGCAGATTTTTCTGGAACAGCAGTTAAAGGGTGGCGACGCCACTGGACAATCGCTGGACAGCGTCCTCTGTCCGGTCCAACTGCTGGAGAGCGTAGGGAGTCTCCAGCTCCCTCCAAATTGTGTTGGGATCGTTCGCTGACTTCTGATTTGATGGCCAGATCATTCTGTCACGAAACTGACCGGGAAGCAGGAAGTTGGAACTCATTTGCGTAGATGATCTGTCACTTTAATTGAGAAAGAAAAGTTGTCCAACACACAAACGGACCAAAAACAAAACCAAGCAGGCTCAAAGGCAGGCAAAATTATAATCTAGGCATTACTCAGATCAAACAGGCATGAACAGGTTTTTTAACAAGGATAAACAATGATCTGGCCTCGGGCGGTCCCAAAAGGCGCGTTTAAGTACTCCAAGAGCAATCAGTCCAATGCGTCTCAGCCGGTGTCAAGGGGCGGGGCCAGCTGGGCACCATGACAACCGTGCAGGACATGACACTGCCAATGATGGCTTTAGACGTTGAATATTTTACATTCGGCTGGCAGTCGTGTTTGTCTCACAGATAATGCCTTAGATATAAGATTTACAACTATATCGTAAGAATGTTTCAAGGTTACCAATCCAACGTCTCAAGGAAATGAAAAAGCAGCATAAGACTTTATGACAGCAATATGACCGTGGTGCTTTATGGTCTTCTGTTCAAGCCACAGTTGAGTTAGCACACTGACCACCTTGAACACATCCTACCATTAATTCTTGACTAAGGCAGGAAGTGACAAGTAAGCACTGCTTTTTCTTCATCTTTCTAGTTAGCTTGTGCATCTTTAGGACTTGTTTAGATGCCACCAGATGCATGCTGCTTTCAGTCTACTCCACCGACACACACACACATGCCGACGCAACCTTTTTGGTCTTATCCTGACAGGGATCCAGATGTACAGCCCAGCTTGAGGAAATCGCTTAGCACGAGTGGGAGAGTTATGCATGAAGCTGTCAAGTGCATAACATTATGTTTACACCTGATGAAATTGAAGTGGGAATTTTGAGGAGGTACCTAGAACGATTAGCATCCAAGCAACACTTGTGCACAATTCATAGAATGGACAGACATTTAACCCATTCAGTGCCAGACTTTTCTTTAAGATGGAAAGTGCAGGCCAGCCAATATTTGCTATTTTGACTAATTTTTAAAGGCCTACAGAATATTTAGTTATGTAGCTACTGTATGTACTGTAGGCATAGGACACGTCAAATAAAAGCTGGAACTTTCATCTTTCATTAGAAACAAATACCTTTGTACCATTTACAATTTTTTAATAACCACCAGTTGAGTACTGAAAATAATCGTTTCCAAGAAACGTCAGAGAAAAACGGCTTTTCGTGAAAGTATGCATTTCTAACAGAACTTTTACGTCGGTGCTTTTTTTTTTTTTGCTGTATTTATGATACCTGCCACAAAAACACTGCTTTTCATAAACACAAGGGCACTTTGCTTCAAAAATAAAATTGTATTGCAAGAACACTGAACTTATGCATGAAAGATGCATGAACTTTGCATGAACGTTTTAGCGCCCAACGTCTCCGATGACGTGATCACACAATTTTGGTCACTTGACGGGCGCCCACACAATCTCAATTTCTGGATAAAGGAAGCAAAGCAAAAAAAAAACTCCTCGATGCGTATAAAGATCTGATCAACCCCATTTCTGCCTCTTGGTGATTTATCATACTAAAATCATTCCAAGAGGCTCGGTACTTACTGATCAGCAGCGCCAAAGCCTTTAGAATAGTTTAGAAAAAACAACGTATTTTTACGTTTTGGCACTCAGGGACAATGCTTCTGAAAACATATTCATATGTTATGCCACTGAATGACTTAAGCTAATTGAAAACCCAGTGACATAATTCTTGAGGCACCATCCCTTGGATTTCAAATAAATATGTGTATATAAAAAAAAAAATATTGGCCTTTGGTTTCTCCCACAAAAGATCATAAAAAGTAACAGTAGTGCGTCATTCAAAATTATATCTCAAGCTCCTTTCTACTATGGAAAACAGTATACACAATGTATCAAACACTAATTCACTTTTAGGTATGGTCTTTGTCTGACCAAAGCTGATAAATTGCTGTCGTGAGTACAGGAGCATGTATTTCTTCATGTGTGTTGGTGCCTGCAGGCAGAGTAGCGAGTGCCATTAGAGCGGGATATTGCCTCAGTAGCTCACGGCAGCTCCATACAATTCCGTCCATTTGTCATTTTTCTCAAGAGGCCAGTCAAAATGTAAATCTCATCAAGCGCCACTTTCAGAGGCCGCCCATGGGTCGACTTGGAACAGGTACGCTACTGAACAGCATCCAATTGCATGGCTGCCTTCAATAAATATGCCAAAACAAAATCATATTTTTTATATATACAGACATGAATCTATTGTGTCATGTTTAGCACCAGCGGTCCTTCACCAACAGATGGCAGCACTGCCAAATTTTCAAGTTCCCCAGACTTCTCGCTTCTCCAAGTGTTCTTGATCAAGCCAATCAGCCACTTCCTCTATAACTGCTCAAGTCTCTTTGATTCAAGAAGTAATTCACACGTCAAGATTTTCTTTTCCAGCTTCTCCTCAACCTGAAACTCCGTCCACCCTCTTCAGCTTTCCAAGTACATCCACTATAGCCATTCTTAAAGGTATTCCTAAGGTTTTCCCTTCAAGATTTTCTCGTCCTACTCCTCCTCGACCTTTAACTCCTTTCACCCTCTTCAGCTCCCCAAGTACGTCCACTTTTGTAATTCTTGTAGGTGTTCCTTTAAGGTATTTCTAAGTTTTTTCCCTTCAAGGTTTTCTCCTCTGGTTCCGGTTCCTCCCCTAGAATGTTTTTTGATTGCTGTGTAATAAGTGCCCCTCGATTTGGGTGTTTTGGTTGTCCATTACATTCCGTCTCCTTGTTATCCTGTATTTGGGTCTGTCAGACTCCTTGTTACAGACCCACTACCTCCGCTGATTTCCACGAGCCCTCTGTGGCTACGCCCCACGATTTTGACGGAGAGCCAGGCCTTTGCTGCAAATTTATCATACTGTGCTCCTTGGTGTTCGATCAGTAGCCCCGTTCCTACCCCACTGAGAAATTTCGGGTGGCCTACCTGATCAATCTGCTATCCGTTTGAGCCAACAACCCCATCCTCTCCTCCTATGCAGGGTTCACCAGAGAGCTACAATGTGTCTTTGACAACCCAACTCGTCAGGCTGAGGCTTTCTGACGACTCTACGCCCTCCGCCGAAGCTCCCGTTCTGTAGCAGACTTTTCCATCGAGTTCTGCACCCTGGCGGCTGAAAGTGGGTGGGAAGACGACCAAATATATAATTTGGCCGTTTCAACTTCATTTTGACAATTCTCTCTGAGGCCAGTCACATTGGAGATTGAGAAGAGAGTCCAAGAAGCCCCCGGCTCTCATACAGTCCTCATTTGTCTTCCACACAATCAGCTGTCCGATCTGATGTTCTCCTTTGGGCGCTTTCCTCCCACCTTTTCTGCCATCCAGGCAACGCTTCAGGTGGCCCTCCATGGACCGAGGAGTTTGGGAGTTTGTAGCAGCATGCACCACCTGTGGCTAAAGCAGAGCATCCCACTCCCGTCCCTTTCGCTACCTTCAACCGCTCCCTACGCCACGACAACCTGGTCCCACATCTCAGTGGATTCTATCACCGCCCTCCTCCAAGGGGAGCACAGTTACCCTCACTATAATAAACTGTTTCTCTAAATCAGTTCATTTAATTTCACGCCCCTAACTACCCACAGCCAAAGAGACAGGTCAAGCCCTTATTCACCACATCTTCCATCTGCACGGGCTTTCAAATGGATGTCGTTTCCATCCGGGTTCCCCAGTTTACCTCCCGGTTCTGGCCAGTCTGACCTAAGGGTTCCGTCCCAAGTCCATCGGACAATTTTAGGGAGGCATTTAAAATAATACCGTATTTTACATTCTGTATGGCACACCAGCTTATAAGGCGCAAGCCCAAAAAAGTAGTTTTTTTGTCATATATGTTTCATACATAAGGTGTACCGTACAATTAGAATAGAATAGAATAGAATAGAATAGAATAGAATAGAATAGAATAGAATAGAATATACCTTTATTATCATTGTTTCAAAATGAGTTGAACATATTGTGACAACGAAATTGGACGTGGCACTCTAGTTACATATTTGAGGCAGAAAATTGAGACTACATTAAGAGCTTCCGTGTAACCGTTAAACACTTTATACCTTTACAGCATATAAACTGCAATTTTGCCACTGTACCACCAGTGGTACAGATGACACATAAAAAGGCATTAGAGCTTATCTCATTATCACACTATTTTACTCACAGTGCCAGAAACATTGATATGCATAGTGCATTCTGATGGGTTAAACAGTCTGGCCACTTCTTCACCTGGGCATCAATACCCTCCTAGTTTAATATGTATACATACAGTACGTAAAAGAGCTTGTATAATATTTTGTTTAAATACTTTCTGTATTCTGTCTTTTGCAACGTTATTTAAGCACAGGTAAAGAATTGGAGGGATTGTGTTTAATTTATCAAATTTACTAGGCAAATTAGTGTTTCTGGCACTGTAAAACTAGTGTAATGAGTTAAGCGCTCATGTATTTTTTTTATGTCAAGTACACCGATTTGGTATAGTGGTAAAGAGTTATGACCATCCAATCGTATCCACCATATTCTGTGGTATACTGTATACTGTAAAGCACCACCTGGTTACACGGCACACTGTCACATTTCTGGCCAATTTGGGTTTGTTTAGGTGCCCCTCATAGTCCGTGAAATATGATATATACAAACAGAATAAATAAATATGAGTGGCGGTGAAGATTCGTCCAAAGTTCAAATGCTTTGAGTACAATTTTTGTCTCCGGTCCTCACTTCAGTCAACAAAAGGACAAAAGCATGGCAGGACATCTTGAAGACTGAACCTTTGTTAGCTTCTTTTACACTTGCATGCTGTCCTTCCATCTGCTTCACACACCCCTGCCAGCACCCTGCAAATGTGTGTGTGTGTGTGTGTGTGTGTGTGTGTGTGTGTGTGTGTGTGTGTGTGTGTGTGTGTGTGTGTGTCTGCATGTAAGGCTTTCAGGTCTCAGAGCTTGCCTGAAATGCCAGTTGAAAAGCGCACCAACATCTCATCATCATTTGTGGTGCCAGGTTTCTCTCATTTAAAGATTAGAACACCCAATTTTTCTCTCTGGTCTCTCTTATAGACAGACATTTTGCCAAAATATAACTTATTTTCAATTGCCAGCAGCAATAGGTGTATGACAATGTCACATTGACACTTTTGGAAAGTGTTAGTCAAAGGAGAGTAGCATTTTATCTGTTAATTAACACATCAATGATGCTTTGAAAACATTAGCGGAAAGAGACATACCTGTGAATCCTGGCCCCTGTGCTGAAAGGCACCTGGCTGCAGGCTGCACGGTCAGGCTGGTACCGCACTTACGTAATGATACAGTTATAAAAGATATATAATATGTCATGCACAAGTAATTCAAATATTTGTGTCCATTAATGAGTAAAAGCGTTTCACCGAAGGTACCCTCCCATTTTATTTTTAGTGTATCACGTGATTTCCCGTACTGACATTGGAGTTCCAGGACAGTGTCGGACCAGCCTGACAGGGAAGCCGACAGCCAGCTCTTGCCTGTGCGCGCCCTCAAATTAGCATGGTGTTGTGAGCTTGGGCAAATCCCTTAGCTGATGAAGGCACAATGTGTGTATGTTCCTGGTGTTAGATGCAATACTCCAAAACAGAAATTAGTCACAGTTGCTAGTTACCGTTTTAAAAAAATAATTCAGTTAATCACACTCTTAAAGTACCTATATAGTTACAAATTATGAAATGAAATGAAATGAAATGATCTGCATTTATATAGCGCTTTTCAAGTCAATGACTTCCCAAAGCGCTTTACAATGTGCTCCACATTTCCCAATAGCGGCCTTGCAGCCATGTAAGGCGCTAACCTACTTATTAGGGGTATTAGGGGTTCAGTGTATTACCCAAGGGCACTTTGACATGTAACACGGACGAGCCGGGATTCAAACTGGGACCCCTTGATCCCAAGACGAGCGCTCTACCTCCTGAGCTACTGTTGGTTTAGGATCAGGTAATGGTGTAATTGTAATCCTGTGCAGTCCATTGAGACATTTTTTGTGATTAAGGGCTATATAAATAAATGTGACTTGACTTGACTTGATTGTATGTTACATTGAGAGTGAAGAAGAAACAGTTAGCAATCGGAGGACGTTGTAATTCATGACCTGATTTTAATCAGTAGCAGAGTAGCGCATCATGTAGTAATGACAGTTGAGTTACAACATTTTATTAATAACTCCTTACAGTATTAGTGAGAAAAGGAATCACATTATTTTGTAACGCATCAGCCCCAACAATGGCTACCCGTCGTATATAAAAATTGTTCAATAAGAGCGGGGTGACGTTTTGCACCGAAAAACAACAGTGACAAGATGAAGGTGCTGTATCTGATTCAGATCAGGAAGCTTCTCCTGCAACTGGTAACCATTGAAGACAATAGCACCTTTTTCATGTGAGGGAGCAACCCCAACCCAAAAAGCCTGGAGAGAGATGCACGCCACCAGGCTGTATTAGCCCAAGACACACCACAGGAAGTGGTACCCCCATAACCCGAGCGGTTAAGGGATCCGTGAAATAAAGTAAAATAATTAATTTATGCCCGGAAATGTACCGTTGTGAGAACATTTTTGACTTGAATACTTAGATACGATGAAATGACTTCAATTTTATTTGGGAATTACTTGCCATTCTGAAAAACTTTGGACAATATTTTGTGCAAGGCCTGTTTATACCTGCCTGCTTTCCTTTCTGGTCACATATCCTGTGTCCTGTTTGTCCTCTGATGGCCTACACCCACACACACTATACACACTTGTCATCACTCATATAATCTGCCTTTTAGATGACTTCCTCAAGTTCACTTACAGGTGTCTTTGAAGTCATTGATTTGAACTTAAGTGGGATGTTTTACTTATGAATAAATGGCAGAAAAACGCCTCATGACTATTTCTCTCCTTTCTCTTTAACATGGGCATCAAGGTAGGTACATGTAGTGTAGCAGTGTAGCAAGTGCATCTTCTCTCCTCTCCTCCATTTCTATTCTCCTTATGTTTCTTCCTTGCATCTGTGACCTTTTGGCTCTGTCCAAGGTTCTGATCCTCCAAACGAACGTTTCCTGCCTCGCCTGCGGACAAAAAAAAGCCCATCAGGAGACTTTAAAGGCCCCAGCTAGACTTGTCAGCGCTTTGTGGACAATCGGTCAGCTCAAGTGGACGTTCACGACTCGACTGTACCTTCAGAGTCCATAATACAGGAACAAGCAACACCTGGTCGGATGGTCAGGCAAAATTATGTGGAACTATTGAATTGAGGTAACCTGGAACTGTCTTTTTATTTTGTTTGTTGTCTTTTGAAAGTAGTGATGGAGTGCTAGCGGTTGGAACAGTGGCAGGTGCACTAGAATTTCATCCTCGCTGAAATGTCTTTGTTATACTTTTTGAAGGTCAGATATGGCAGCCATGATAGAAAAGGTAAGAAAGGTATGTTGGTTTTCTATTTGAAAAATGAAAACTTGCGGTATGGATTTAAAATACTTGACGTACGTTGTGACACAAGTCCTGGAATATTTCTGATTCAAATGCACAATTCACAAAGATTATCTAGATCAGGGGTCTCAAACTTGCAGCCCAGGGGACATTTGTGGCCCCTAGGATGATAGTTTGAGGCCCCCACCTTAATAAAGGGACAATGTCTATTATATGACTACTAAATGTTGTAGTATTCTGTCGTGTAACCAAAAACGAGTGCTCAAAATTCCAAATAAAAATGCTGGGACTGAAAAAGACTATAAAGGACCATTTTTGAAAAACAAATTGCCCAGCTTTTCACCATATTTTTGAGTAGCCGTAGCAGGATGATGACAGAAAATTATATCATCAACATCTAGGTGAAGATCATGTTATGTATAATAGTTAGACATTTCTCAATCTAAAAAATAAGGCACATCTACTGTATATTACAGTTCATGTATTTTTGCTATTTAAATCAATCTTTTTATTTTCTTTAACAACCTTTTCTACCACTAGGAGGCACTAAATAATACACACTGTCCCTATGAGTGCGGCCCTAGCGAATTGCGGATTCATTTATTACTTATTGATATATTAATTTCTATATTTGTATTTAGATTTTTTTTATTTTTATTTTTAGATCATATAGAACCCAATTCGGCCCGACTTCACCCAGACCCTAGTTCCGGCGGCCCCCGATCCAGATAGTCTGACACATTACACCCCCTTTTTGCCTTTTCTGTGAGCTCTACATTTCAAGTCCAGTCTAGCGCTAACCCTGGCAGCTGTCTGGCCCTCTAATTATAGCCAACGTGGTGCAGGCTCCCAGGGCAAAACTAGAGGTCAGGTTACCACTGTGTAGTTGTCACTTATAATGTAGGTACACGAAAACAAAAAGTTGACAATCACACTTGACAATTAATGCCTTCAAAACATAAATATCTACTTCTGTTGTTTTTTGAAAGCCGCCCCCTCCCTTCCACACGAACAAAATCACAAACACAGCTGCACACCTCAAGATCCCCACCTATTTAAAAACAATTAATGGAAAAATAAATGTCATTCTCATAATTGCTTTTATAATATCGTTCAAGATCTGTAAGGAAACGATTCAGCATTCATTTTTCCTCTTTTTGTTTTGCTTTCCTTCAACTTTTGCCTCTCTCCTCCCATTCTCTATTTTGGACCTCAGATAGGTGGGGGTAAGGGTGACCTCTCGTCTTGTCTACTTCTATGCACCGCTACAAAGTGGAGCTAGCCATGAAGGGCTAGAGACTTTCTTGGACATGTAGTAAAAACATTTGCAAACTATTTTAAAGTAACCACAAGAATCAAAGAAGGACAAAGGTTGTGATTTCTGTAGTTTTAGAAACGGCTGTTTTCCCCTCTGCTGATGTATGAATGGGATTCATTTTGGTTTCTATGGTAACAGGGCACCAGCCAAGCTTTTCAACTGACTGATGGTTATCTCAGAACACAAAGTGAGCTCCAAATCAAAGGTACTGTACAAATATAAAAATTTAATTCATTTCATCTAATCTTTGGGGAATAATCATACTGCTACAGATGTTCCCCAAAATGATATTATTACAATTTACATACCTTTCTCCAGAAGATATTACACATGCTATCAAAACATGCTCCAATAGCTTTGCTCTCCAAAATGCTAATGACAGTGCTTAGAAATAGTTTAGAATGCAATATTATGATGTAAGTCATCATTCCTATCCCCTCAAAGCCAACATGTCCCACACGTCATGTCTAAAAGTTGGATTGATTGATTGACTGACTTTCTTTTTTTTCTACTTATCATCAGATACAAGGTCACAATGAATAAAAAAACAACAACCTTGATAAACAAATGTTTATTGCGGTCGTTTAGCTGACAGGTGTTTGGCATCATTTGTTTAAGTAAAAAAATCCTTTTCCTGGCCAGTGTTGGGAATGCCGTTATTTTTTTTTAGTAACGGGGTAATCTAGCAAACTAATTTTTCGTCGTTATAACGCAGTTTCCGTTACTTTGGCTGCAGAACGCCAATGGCGGCGTGCCCACCTTGGCAAACCTTACGCCGCTTTCAGCGGCCAGAATTTCCGCTCTGCTTCAAGTTGTCACTACTTTTCGGATCATGTCAACATTCAAAATAGGGACTAGCATATAATTAGAGAGCAATTACAAATACAGTTTTACAGCTATCTACAAATATCTTTACATACAAAAGTTTCAGATTATGGAGTACATGAACGGGAAAATATTGCCTCTAGTTACGAAGACTGACTTTAGTTACCAATTCAAAGATAAAGTACAGTAAACGCTGTTATTCGCCACTTTCAGCGTTCCTGAATGTAAACAAACTGGCTATCGCTTCAATTCTTCCAGGCACCACTGTGCATGCATGCTACTAGCATGCCCTTTGTTTCACCGTCACAGTTAAGAGTTCACAGACAAGGAGGAGGAGGGTTTCGTGCAAAATTTAGCCATCATTCAATCAGCCCAAATTAAAGACATTTTAGCAAAATTTCACCAAGTCTCAGGATTTGACGTAAAAAAAAGTTTGAACAAGTGGGGTTATCGCTACCTGCCATACCAACAGACTCGTGCCGTTTAATTCATCACACTCACTTTATACTGTTTCCTGCAAATTGTTATTTTATTTTATTCTTTACTGTTTTTATTTGTTACACTTTAAGTGTAGGATAAATCTGTTGCTGGTGAAGTACAATGAAAATTACACGATTCTATGACACAACTACTTTAATGTTCTTCTGTATTCAACTGACTCCATTACTGCTCCAAAAATTCAAGTTCTTTGACACACAATAGCTTCTTTTTAAGATAAAGGAAATAGTTAGTTTCTTTGGTAACTAGTTACTCTTATTATAAAGCAATTTACATACTAACTGTTACTTTTTGGAAGAAGTAGTGAGTAACTATAACTAATTGCTTTTTTAAAGTATCGTGCCCAACATTGATGCTGGCAGAGTTGATTTGAGTTCATTCGCATAAAACTTCACACCCTTCTTCACTAAGCTTATTTACTGACTGTAAAAAAACAAATAATATCAAATGATGTGATTAGCAGTAGGTTGTGCAATCCAAACACAAGGTTTAGCTCAGTGACCAATGATGAGTAATAAAGCATAAAAATTATTGTTTTGACCTTTTATTACTTACCTTTAAGGACAGCTAACAAAACCAACAAAACAAACAAATCTGAACATTTTTCATAACTGCACCCCATATATGTGCAGGGTTGACAGTACAGTACGTTCAGGGTCAGGCTGCATAGGAGGGCTTTTCTCCTCCGGATCCAACATTGACACCACGACTCTCACCTGCGGCTGGTCGATAACGTTGGCCTGTTGCAGTGCCTTTAAATCAATGAGCTGCTTTTATAGTAAACACACGTAAACACACACAGCCGCATGCAGGCTTTACCGCTGTGCAAACATGTTCAATTGATGTGGACCTTTCTTATCAATGTAACAGCATAAAAGGTCAACTTGATGGATATACTTTTTTATACCACAGTTTATATGCTGTTAAGTTATGCTTTACAGTATGTGATCCAGGCATTTCTTATTTTTGGTCACTGTGTTTTTAAAACAGTCAATTGAAAAAGTTATATAGAGGACCGGTAAAAAGATGCATACAAAATAATAAAATATTGGACATATTGGAAAATATGGAGAACAAATTTTACTCAATTTCTGTCAAGCACTCCATACCATTTCATTGTTATTATTTCATTTTTTATTAATAATAAAGAATTATTATCAATAAAGAATGAATAATAAACTGTTGATGCCTATAAGTGTTGAGTAAAACTGTTGGTGGATACTGACCCAAGGACGGACACAAAATGCATACTTTATAAAAAGAGTTTATTTGGTGGTGGGTCTTCTAACAGGAAAGGAAATAAAAATGAGCAACGGAAAAACCCAGGCTGGAAAATTCACGACTGGAAAGGTCCATTAATACAAGTAAAATTACAATCATGAGACAATTCACCACTAGTCCAAGTAGTTTGAGCCAGTTGACAACAAGAAAAGGGTAGCAAATACCAGGGCAAGGTAATCTTCCAACAGCATGTGTTGTCAAAGCCAGTTTTTAAGCAGGACTGCCTTGATTAAAGTGAGATAAGATACTGCTGTGCGGATATTAGCCACTTCCCCTTACTTGGCGGCCTCTCGGGGAAGACGGCGTACCAAATCCTGACAAAAATGGAAAACCTGATTGGTTGATGATTATCATAACTCTTATGTAGCCTATTACTAATTGAGCATTAATTCAACAACAGAACAAACACACCCATATTTAGCCTCCCGAGTGGGTCAATGCCTGCAGCGCATCCACGGTGGCTCATCTTACAGCCCCGTGCTAGTCTGCTCTCAATTTAGTCTCTGCTACCCGTTCACTAAAGAGCACGCGCAGATAATTCGCCAGAGCCCCTGCGTGCAGACATCTGCTGTTTGGTTTAATCAAAGCCGGAGCTAAAGCTAACAACTACATAAAGCATTCATAGCGTGACGCGCATGCCGACAGTGTTTGAATAAAGTCCAGCAAGCAGTGAGAAGACCCTGGACTGGCATGTCACAAGTCGGATTATAAAATAAATAAATAATAAATAAATAATTTCCTTGTATTGTCATTCTGTGTAACAATGTACACAGAACGAAATGTCGATTGCACCTGACCCGTTGTAGCGAGCCGATGCAGCCGCAGCCAACAGAGGGCGCCGCCGACCACTTTTTAAGTCTTAGGAATGACTCGGCCGGGGCGCGAACCACCGACCTCCCAGTCTTACTATAATGCAGACATATCTGTGTCGCTGACATTTTTTTTTATCAAACAAACCTCCCATCATAACTTGAAACACAGTTAATTGAAGATGACCCTTTCTTAAAACTAAAATCATCTTTTGTCATTCAGATGAATTGAAATATTTATTCCACCCATTATGAGGTCGTCTTTCATGTTTTTGTTCCAGAAAAATAGTTTACTGAAAATGTGCGTTTTGAAAACAACACTACTGTATTTGATAACGGTTTGGCCACAAGGAAGAATAATACATAGTTAGAAAAACATAAAAAGTTTCCACAATAATAAATCCTGCTGTCAAGAGTAAAAATCCAAACTCAAACATTTTCTGTCTTCACTTAGCAGTCTTCTCCACCAATGAGCAAACAGATCAGCAGTGGAAAGGAGTTCCCTCCTTCGCGGGCCATTCAGAAGACAATTTTAGATGAGCTGATAGCAACATTCAGTTCACCAATGGCGTGGCTGCTGGTGGTGGCACTAGTAATCACCTGGACGGCAGTCGCCATCGTTCTATTCGACCTGCTAGACTACCAAACACTGGCAGGTAGCAGAATCTACGTTTAACTCCTCACTTTTCTCATAATCCTGTCCAAATATGTTTGTCATGTTCCATTCTCCTTCCATCCATTGGGTCTAGTTTAACTCTGGTGTTCATCTTTAATAAGAACACTATCATTGTCTGCTTTCTTTTGGACATTTTTAAAGTAAACTTAAAAAATGGCCATCATCATTTTTCATGTCATCAAATTACAGTTTACTACCGTTGCCTATGGCAACTCCTCCTCTTGTTAGACCCTCTTAACTCCTCTCCTACTGTTCCTTGACCCCCTTTCACGCCACCTCCATGCTGTCCGTCATCTGCCATCCGTCCCCAGAGTACACATCATACTGTGACCAACCTGTGTGTTTGTTGCCCGGTAAAACCTTTTGCACATTGACTGCTTTGCTTGCTTGCATGTTGATAGAGAAGATTTCCCTATCCCTCCTCCAACACCCTAATTTAACACTGGGCTTGAGAACCAAGGATTTGAGTTACGTGGTTTGGATGTGGAAAATATCTCCATAGTTTCTTCATCCACCTAGGTCTCATATTGCCATTTTGTTAAATTTATTTTTTAGTAACCATTAATGTGATTTGAAAACTCAATCAGACACCAGGAAGTATATCTACTATGCTTGGTATTTTTGTGCAGCAGATATGGCTGTCTGAAATAGTTTAAGCCAAGAACCTTACTGACCTCAGTAAAAATCAAAAAGATACATAGAATATAATCAAACAATTTTAAATGGAGAATAACTAACTACAATTAATATCAATTGTCGTGTCCAATTTCTGTAATATGTATTCTGAAAAGAGATTTCGCTTGGTCATTAGCCAGTTCACTGCAATTGAACAATTCATTATAACAGTCTTGCCATTGACGGCTAGAGAAGTCAAAAATCCACATTAAGTTAATTGCCATTGTCATTGACAGATGTCAAAGATCCGTTTGAACTGGATTGCAGTTGAAAGCTATAGACGTCAAAGACCGTTTATGACTAGATTGTCATGTCAAGTTCATTTTTATTTATTTATTTTATTCATGTTTACTTGTATAGCCCTTAATCACGAGTCTCAAAGGGCTGCACAGATCAAAGACTATTGCAAACTATTATTACAGACTATTATGACACCACTCCCTCATCTAAAACCTACATGAGGGCAAATAGTACACATATCATCAACATAAAATATAGGTTATTCATATGCTATAGAGTAGGAGTGTGTTTTAAGCTTAGATTTAAACATTTCCACTGAGGTTGCAGATCGAATCTCAGGGGGAAGAGCATTCCACAGCACCGGGGAGAACTGCGGATCTCTTCTTGGTTCTTGGGATCACTAGTAGACCAGCGTTTTCAGAGCGAAGGAACATAGGGGGAAATTAAATCTGAAAGATATGAAGGAGCAAGTCCATGCATGATATTGCCGTTGAGATCAATAAACATCAATTATCCCTTTTATCCGGCTGGCAATTACTGTTTTCTTGTACCAAGGATTGACAAGGTACTAAGTAGATGACTAGATTAGATAAGATAAGATGAGGGGCAGCACGGCGGCGCAGTGGTTAGCGCGTGTGCGGCACAGTTCTGAGGTCGTGGGAACCTCCTGCGTGGGTTCAAATCCAGCTACAGGCCTTACTGTGCGGAGTTAGCATGTTCTCCCCGTGCTTGCGTGGGTTTCCTCCGGGCACTCCGGTTTCCTCCCACATTCCAAAGACATGCATTTCAGGTGAATTGGCCGCTCCAAATTGTCCCTAGGTGTGAATGAGCGAGTGAGTTGTCTGTCCCCGTGTGCCCTGCGATTGGCTGGCAACCAGTTCAGGGTGTCCACTGCCCGGAGATGGCTGGGATGGGCTCCAGCCCCCCTGCGACCCTGCGACCCTAATAAGGATTTTTGTCTCTGTTCATCCAAATTCAGGTTTACAGCGACTTTAAACAACAACTTAACAATACAATTGAGAAGACTTAAAGAAAAAAAATGGCTGACAAAAAAAGTCAAGGCGTGTATAAACCTAATCCCCTTAACTGTCTAAATCAGGGGTCTCCAACTATGTGCCTGCGGTCACCAGAGTGCACCCTAAGGACAGCTGAGGTGCCTGTGGCCTGTTCTGAAAGTTAGCTCACCAGTGCTGAACCATTTTGATTTTCAAGTAAAATTATTTAGGGTTATTCTTTTTAACCCTACTTTCAACAATAAACCCGTTAATAAACTTTGATAACCCAGTAACAACATATTAATCACATGGTACGTTTTCATTTTAGAAATGCAAATCCAACTGGGTGTCCTTTGCGCTAATCCGTAACAAAAAATAGCTCTCGGCATGAAAAAGGTTGACGTCACCTGGTCTAAACAATCTTCACAATAACATTTAGGAAACCAAATTAATATCACAGAGTATTACATGAATAAAGTAACGCACCAAGTGTGGAGGTAACCCCAACGCTTTCTAGGGATTCGTTTGTTTGTTACTAGCTTCCCGTAAATTTAGATTGGGATGGAAGAGTGGTGGAGTTGTGAGCAGACAATTTCATATATTTAAATGACTTGTAAAAGTAGTTGAGCTGTAATAATATCAAGGAAGGATTCCTTAGCACCACAGGATGAAGAATGTAATGCGCAGTCTTACCTAGCCTCTTAGCATTCTACGAGTGGGGCCGCCTGAATTTGCAAATTAGTGAATAAGAATGATAATCGGCCTCCCCCAGGTGGAAACTGCCACTGCCTCCGTAATGTCCGTCTGTAAACCGCTGATGGAGCCGCTGACATTTCTGTGGGTTGCAGACAAAAGAAGTTATTGCGTCACATGATGCGAGCTTCCTCCTCGAGTACTTTCTTTTAGCTCAACTTGTGACTTCAATTTCTTTCACTGACTTCAACCGGTTACGATTTGGTCTGCTGCAACCCCGCACTCCCTGCATGCAATGCATAGCTTCTCAATACGCCCTGTTGCAAAATCCCATTTGTGCATGACATGCATTGAAAGTATTGAAAGGTTATGGAAGTGTGTAGTGAATGCCAGGCAGTTTTCTTTCTCTGCTGATTGCTTTTTTTCTATTTTGAATAGGTGGCATCAACCCTGCTTTCTGTTTGCTTCTGAACTTTTTCGTTTGTTTCACCCGCCCTCAGGTCTCCCGCCTCCTCCCGCCATTGCCAGGCGAAGTTTGAAAACCAACAGAGGCAAGTGCAGAACCTCATTCCTTCTTATGCTTCATGCTTTATGACTCTTGATGGGGGGAAAAGGAGTTTTTTTAAAGAATTTCCCATCTGTTCCATCCTTTCCGGTATCTGCTCGTGTATCTGGTATTGATCCCGTCTGTCCTGTCCGGTTTCGATCTCGTCTGCCTCTAGCTTCCTGTTTTCCCACGCCTGACTTCTCTGTCTCCCTTCTTCCGCCCAGCGATCACCGAATCACTGGCGTTTGTGTTCACGCTCATAACTGCCCCATTCCCGTAAAACAAAGCTTGTGTGAAAACGTTACGCGTCTGGGTCCACCGTCTGTTCGGGTTATGACAAGATTGGCTTTTGCGATAGCGTATTTTCCATATCCAATAAGTCAACTCAAATACACATTTTCCTAAAGGAAGGCAGGTCTATTTGTGGTGGGGTTGTTTTTGTTTCGGTTTCACGGAGGCTGGCAACTGTTTGGAAAAATAAAATAAGCCAATTAATTTCATAAAACCTGACTATGTTGTTTTATTTTTGAGCTCTAATTATATTTCATAGCCAGAGTGAGAGCTAGAGAATTGAAGTGGTTTGTATATCTGGTGAATGATCCACTAAGCACTCATCTATCGAGAGAAAAGGACAATTTCTTGTTTTTTGAATCTATTTATCTATCCATCTACCTTGGTCATGTCCCTCAAGAGGGGTGGCTGAAAGCAAGACAAACGCATACAACAACAAAGTAAATAAAAAGGAAAAAAATAGCAAAAATACACACAAACATTTTTGGACCATGGCCAACCAAAATGCCCATACACCCAAACAGGTTAGGCACCTCGGCACCTAAATTGGTTATGCTTTCGTCCCTCCAAATGAAACTGGACACAAGAAAGCGGCCATGTCACTTGGGTCAGGGTGACACAACACACTCTTATGTTCAACAGTAGGGCCCGACAGCTTTCACTGGTTTACCCCTGCCGCATCATACACGTGCCCTGCCCATCTCTTAGAACTTGTCCACACATCCCACTATCCTTTTACAACAACGTTTTTCGAATACTTTGCTTATTGTTTTTGTTTTTCTGTGGATTCAGGAAGCATGCGCCCAATCAGGTCCAGCCCTGTGTCTGGGGAAGCCCCTTCACCACTGCCACAAGAGAGCACGAATTGGCTGGATATGCTATGGATGCTTGCCGCCAGCCTTGTGGCACCTGATGAGGAAGAGGAAGTGGAAGGTATTCATCAACTAAGCGAAAGCTTCACATGTAAGAACGAATGTCAGTCATAACACTAACCCTCAAGGTGATTGTGTCTAAAATATGAATCTAACACTAAAACTGGATTTCTATTTACAATAAGCAGCTCATTAGCTATATTGTTATCGCTTTCTACATTGCACTTTATACTTTGCAGCCTCGGTGCATCGCAGGTCAAAAACAATTCCGTAGTCCTTTGTCCCTGATCGCATATTGCTGTGAGTGCGAGCCTATAGAGCGCATTTTTGTCAGGCCTGGCGACGCTTTTTTGCTCTTCTGATCACCGATAAGTGGACTTTGTGTTGTGTTCCGCAGTTGATCCCAAACGCGGACACACGAGCAGCATTGAGTTTTATTTGGAGGGAAAAGAGGATTAGAATATAAGGCACAGGAAGGAACGGAAAAACATAAACAAAAAGCACAGTCCGATTAACTCATGGCTGCAGTCTTTCAGGGGGCACGCCACAGGCAACAAGGAGTAAGCACATTGGCAGGCAGCAACGATTTGAAGCACAACTATCAGACAACTTAGGTCGTCAGCACAGACCATTTATACAAAACCCCTGATAAGCAGCAAACTTGGTGATTCTCCACCGCCCCCTCATGAACAATGGCATGCTGGATCATGACACTGAACTCACGTGGCCGCAATTCCCAGCAGAAGGCGCTTTATTCTGGAGGAGTGCCGATCTGGCTTGCCCAAAATGAAATACACGGTTGTGCCTCCAATCAATTATCCCCAGTTGACTGTAACTGAAAGAAAGAGCGGGTAAAATGCATTTTTTACCATTTTGGCCTGCCTAAAATGAACTAAATTGTTTTGACCGTGATCCATTTTCTTCAGTCGGTCATTGCTGAGAGCGGGGGCAAACAGAGCAAATTTGTGCCCTGCACTGTTTCGGCGGCAATCTATTATGCCCAGCTGACTGTTGCTGAGAGTGAAGGCCAACAGAGCAAATTTGTGTTAAAAGGAACAGCCCCCGTGCAGCTGCATTCCATTAGCCCAAACGACAACTGCTGTGAGCGGTGGCCGGCATAGCGCATGTTAAAATGGAAGGGTTTTTTTTGCATATCGCGGGACATTCTGGTCCCCGTTAACGGTGGTAAATTAGTACTACTGCAAACAATTCCTTCAATCAAATTTACTTGCTTGCTAGTTATTCCGTAGATTCCACCGATGTAGAATCTAAATAGGTAGAAAGGTTATCCCGAGAAGATCATTTGAAAAGTAAGATGCCCGCAATTGATTTCAAGTGGTAATTGAGCAACTGTTTCTTTTCCGCCCCCCAGCTTTGCAATCGGAGGAGTTATGAAGGCGGCAAAAGCGAGCGAGAGCAAGGAATGCCTTTGAAAGATGTTGCAGTGGGATTGAGGGAGATGCACAATACAAATACAATACAATGCAAACTAGCAGTGTTGGTTGTCTCTTTGTTTCTGAAGGACTTAACTGAATAAAAATGAAATACTTCTTGCTGGGTAGTGATTGACCATACAAAAATGTATGCTACTAGTCTCTGTCCTGCCTTTTTATTTATTTTATGTATTATTTTATATTTATATATTAGATATGGCCAAATTCTTAAACATAAAAAATGTGAGGAAATAGTACATGTTTTTCATATAAAATCTAACCATATTTCATCTGTATATTTCAGTTATTTTCCAAGATAACGCATTTTGAAGACAGCATGTCAAGCGCTTGTAAATGCTTGAAATTATTGCCGTGTTTCTTAGTTTAGGTTTTAGGATAGGGTTAGGAGTAAGGGTTTGGGCTTTAATTAATGGTTTTAGAATTATTATATGGTTCCAAAATAGGACTGCAGCTAGGGTTAAAAACTAAGATTTAGGCTCCTTGTTAGGTTATTAAACTGAATTTGAGGTTCTGAAAAAGGCTTAGGGCTGAAGTCATCGCTAGAGTTAGGTGTAGGATTAGGAACTAGGGTTGAGCTCCTTATTATGGTTCCAAAAGAGCTTTAGCGCCAGGGTTACAGTTTGAACCAAGGTTAGGGCTACAGCTAGGGTTAGCTGTAGGGCTAAGGTTTGGGATGCAAGTTAAGGTTTTTGACCAATTTTAGGGTTCTGAAATAAGGTTGCAGTTAGAGCTAGTATTTGAAAGTAAGGTTTAGGCTCCCATTCTTTTAATTAGTACTACATTTCTTCTTTTAATGGTACTTGAAAAAATGGAAAATTGGCTTTGAAAGACCTTAAAAAGTGCTTGAATTTGGCCATGAAAAAGGTGTGCATACCCTATTTCTATCAAAACTCCAACATTAAATGAAATGTAAAGCAACAATTGAAGACCGGTTCTCTAAAATACTCATAGGCATTTTCTTTATCTTTGTGAAGTATGTACACCATATAGGGGGCAGCACCATTTCCCTTAAAGTGTGGATGGGTGTTATTTTTCAAACTGAGTGTAAGCCTAAACTTTTTAGGATTGTAGGTGGATGTTGTCACTAATGTCAGAATCCAAATGCCATTTTATTCCTCCCGGGAGTTGATGCATTCCTACGCAGGGAAGGTTAAGCCCCTGAATAATGGCGCACAAAGACTGACAAACACACGCCTCCTAAGCAAAACGTTATGAATAATGTATATGAACTCTCTCTGGCCTGCGGAGCTAGATTTTCAATATCATTTGTTACTTGCATTTATTTATACAACCTGGTCAAGTGCACCTTGGCCCCGTTGCATTTGGAGTCACAAACCCACTCACAAAAACGGGATGGCATACAATAGTGGTCCCTTGTGAAATCTAGTGTGTAATCATCTTTCTTCTGTGAAATAAAAGGAAATTATATGCAATGTTCCCAGTATACAAAATTAACAATGCTCCTAAACATTGCACCCAAAAATAATAACACAAAAAATAGAGCATCAAACTTTTTATATTCTATAATAACATCATTATTAATGTGTGCTCAGCTCAAGCTCTAGGACAGTGTTTTTCAACAGGTGGGTTGGGACCCAAAAGTGGGTCGCGGACCCGTTTTCAGTGGGTCATAAGCCTTTGCCCTGGCAAAATAATGCTTAGCAGAAAGAACAGAGAGCTGATTCCAAAGTAGATGGCGATAATGCTTTGTTTGCTGTTCAGTCAAATGACGCTTTCCCAATCGTGTATGAAACGGACCACATCTCATTTTATCGTGGTTGTTGTCTGTTTTATTTCCCTTTCCTGCCCATAACAATGGGTTGTAACAGCATTAGCGATAAGGAAGAGTGGAAAATGGAGACAAAAACGATCAAGTAGAAGAAGGAAAAACAAATATAGTGTGTCTGCCATTGAAGCACTGCTTGAAGGCACAGCAAAGGTTTAGAAATGTGATATTTCTAGATGTTATTACCAGGATATAAAACTTTATTTTCTATACAAGTAAGTAATTATTGTTGTTTAGGTACAAGATTTTTAAAAATATTTTTGGTATGAACTTCTTTTCGTATGTGGCTATTATAAAGCATTTTTAGGGATCGCTTAAATGTGATATAGGCCTATACATGAGTATATATGGTACTTAAAGTTATTTTGGTTTTGCTGGCCATTTTGTTTTTGGAAAAACAAAAACAAGGTGAATGTATTCTATCTCTGCTTCCAACTCCACAATCTTCTCATTAGATAAGTTTGAGAAGGGGTTTGGGTGGCAGTTTATCATTTGGGTGGAATTGTGGGTCCTCAAGTCAGATCAGTTGAGAACCATTGCTTTAGGTGGCAGTATAATGTGGCCATGCTCATCAGAGTGATTAAGAATGTGAATCACTCAGTAAAGGGACAGTCTGTATTACATAGTGCCTTTTAGTGCCACCCAAAATTGTATTTATAAAAAAAAACAATATATATTTAAATAACAAGCAAAAACTGGCGAGTACAGGGCGCCGCCATCTTGCGAACCAAGATGGCGGCGCCCTGTACGGCTGCGGCTACATCGGCTCGCTACAGTGTCTTACATTTTGGTCATAAAACCCAGTCTTCGACTCAGTTTTTGATGGCGAACAAAGTCAACTCTAACTGCAGATTAATATACGATCGCAGTTTTTTGCTGGATATGCAATCATCCAGAAATCAAGCGCTCGTTGCTACGACCACTCTGGAGTGTTTACTTAGCCTCGGAGTGCTACGTCAACAAGACCCAGCGGCCTACATAGCAGCGAAGCAGAGTGGCAAGAGGAGGCGGTGTGACCGGAGGAGGAAGCGAGGTTGTCGGGCCGGGCTAACAGCTAGGCTAAAGCCTAAACACTTCAAAACGCCTATACCGTCCATTTTCCTCTCCAACGTTCGCTCCCCGGACAATAAACTGGACCATTTACAAGTGGAACTTACATCGAAACCGCAAGATGACGAACTGCTGCGCTATAATTCTGACGGAGACATGGCTAAACTCATCTATCCCGGATGACGCTGTTAGCATTATGGGGCTAACTGCATTCCGCGCTGATAGGAGCGGCGAACTCACCGGTAAGAGCAGGGGTGGCGGACTATGCATTTATACCAACAACAACTGGTGTAGAAATGCTAGGATAATCTTGAATCATTGCTCCCGGAATATTGAACTTTTGACGGTGATTTGCAGACCCTTCTACCTCCCGAGGGAGTTTAGCGCTACTATCATTACTGCCGTGTACGTGCCCCCCAGCGCTAATACAAAGGAGGCAATGGACGTTCTCTACCGAACTGTGAGTTAACTGCAGCATGATTACACCGAATGCATTTTTATTGCTGCGGGGTACTTTAACCAGGCCTACATGAAAACAGTTCTCCCACATTTCCACCAGCATGTCGAGGTTGCTACAAGAGGTAGGAACACATTGGACTTGGCCTACACAAATATCAGAGGAGCATACAGAGCAGCCCCCCGCCCCCACCTTGCCTCATCAGATCACCTTTCTGTTATGCTAATTCCTTCATACAAGCCCCTGCTGACCAGAGAAAAACCTACAGTGAAGGAGGTGAGGGTGTGAACTGAGGGGGCAATGGAGGCACTACAGGACTGCTTTGAATGCACAGATTGGGACATGTTTAAATCGGCTGCCACTTACAACAACAAAATAAACATAGATGAGTACGCCATGTCTGTGTCAGCCTACATCAGTAAATGCGCAGAGGACGTCAGCAACACCAAAACCATCTGCACCTGTGCCAATCAGAAGCCCTGGATGACTGCTGAGATACGCAAATTGCTAAAGGCACGGAACCTTGCCTTTAAATCTGGTGATGAGGAGGCACTGAGATCAGCGTGGGCCAACCTGAACCGTGCTATCAGACTAGCAAAGCGATCGCACAGTCAAAAAATCCAGGACCTTTTCCTCAGCACAACCAACACCAGGGATATGTGGAAAGGCAATCAGGCCATCACCAGATACAAGCCAACCACCGCCCAGTGGGGGACACTAGCATGGACTTCCTGAATGACCTCAACAACTTCTTTGGGAGGTTCGAGGCACAAAATGGCACCCCTGCAGCGAAAGCGGTTCCACATCAGGACGAAAGAGCATTCCTCCTGGACTCAACTGACGTGAGGAAGACCCCGAGAAGGGTCAACACACGGAAGGCTCCAGGCCCTGACAACATTCCAGGGCGGGTCCTTAGGAAGTGCGCTAATCGACTGTCCTAACAGACATTTTCAACACCTCGCTAGACCAAGCCACGGTACCATCATGCTTCAAGATTGACACCATCATCCCAGTGCCAAAGAATCCCCAGATCTCATCATTGAACGACTACCAGCCCGTTGCACTGACTCCCATCATAATGAAGTGCTTTGAGAGACTGGTTAAAGAGCACATCACGTCCAGTTTCCCCTCCTCACTCGACCCCTTTCAGTTTGCCTACCGGACAAACCGCTCCACCGGGTATGCCATCTCCTCTGCACTTCACCTGAGCCTGACACACCTAGAGGAGAAGAAAACCCATGTGCGGATCCTGTTCCTGGACTTCAGTTCAGCATTAAACACCATCATCCCACAACACCTGGTAGACAAACTGAGACTCCTGGGCTTCAACACCCCCCTGCGGAACTGGCTGCTGGACTTCCTCACTGACAGACCCCAGTCAGTGCGGATTGGTCAGAACATCTCGGATGTCATCACCCTCGGCACGGGCTCCCCCCAAGGCTGTGTCCTGATCCCCCTGCGGTTCACCCTGATGACACACGACTGCGTCCCTAGGTCAGCCACAAACCACATCGTGAAGTTTGTGGACGACACAACAGTGGTGGGCCTCATCAGGGACGACAACAACCTGGCCTACAGAGAGGAGGTGGAGCAGTTGGTGGGCTGGTGCAGAGACAACAGCCTGGTCCGGAATGTTGACAAAACTAAAGAGATCATTATTGACTTCAGGAAAAACCAGCCCAACCATGCCCCACTTCTCATCATCAACAAGGCTGTGGAGGTTGTCAGCAGCACCAAGTTCCTAGGGGTGCACATCACAGACAAACTCACCTGGTCCGTGAACACTGCATCACTGGTAAAGAGGGCACAGCAGCGCCTGTATTTCCTGCGGAGGATGAGGAGAGCCCACCTGCCCCCACCCACCCTCATCACATTCTACAGGGGCACCATAGAGAGCATCCTGACCAGCTGTATCTCTGTGTGGTGTGGAGGCTGCAGTGCCTACGACTGGGGTAGTGTGAGGAGGGTGATGAGTAGAGCAGAGAAAATCATCGGGACTTCTTTCCCCTCCATTCAGGACATTGGCCAGAAGAGCTGCCTATCCCGAGACAAGAACATTATTAGGGACCCCTCTCAGCCCTATCATGGACTGTTCACTCTGCTAGCCTCTGGGAAGAGGTACTGCAGTGTGCGGTGCAGGACCACCAGGTTCTGCAATAGTTTTGTCCCCCTGGCCATTAGACTGTTAAATGGTCAATCGCACTCATAGTAAGTCTACACTGCTGCTAATCTGTGCATCTGTTTGTTTGTTTTTGTTTGCACTACTGGCAGTTCTTCATACCTAGCCACTCCTTTGCACATCTTTTCTCCTCTGCACTATCGTACTACAGTGTTATTGTTACTTTATAGTGACTTGTTTACCTGACTGCCCATTTTGCACATCTGGTTAGCTGCTCCTCTTGCACTCTTGCACTCTTTGCACTACTGTATAATACTATACATAGCCATAATTACTTAGTATATTATTAGTACTTCAATACTCCAAATCAATACAACATTTTATTTATATCAGTACATTCAAGGAAACTGTGCGGGTCAGATGTTTCGACATTTCGTTCTGTATACATGTGTACTAGAATGACAATAAAGTATATCTGAATCTGAATCTGAAAATGCACGAACTATCAAATAAACAAGTTTTTTTTTTTATTACTCAGAGATCGAGAAAATTGTATAGCACATGAGCCACGCCTGGGGGGGAGCTGACATAGTTTTCAGCCATTTTGCTGCTCTGAAAACCCATACGCCCCCAAAAAAAGGCTGGGCAAAAAAATTAGTGATTTGGTTACCTCCAGTCTTCCTAGTTTGTATTCTGCTTTGGGCTTTTTACCACTTGTTTTCGGTTGCACTACACAATATAGCAACATCTAGTGGTCAAATAACACACTGTGCCTTCAAGTGATATAAGGCTTTTTTTCTAAGATAGAGAGTTTAAGGGTGGGTGCGTGGTTTGAGGTGTCCTTAAAAAGAAATACTTTTATCTTACTTTTATCATTAGTGTTCTGGCCACGCAGCACATTAGGCTGGACGAAAGGAGGCGAGGGGCAGGGAGTTGTTGGAGAGTGGTTTCACGTGTGTGCTGGTTGTTTTCATTTATTCCAGAATGAAGATGGTGAATGTAAGAAAATGACTGTTTCAGATACAGTCCAAATGCCAAATCAAGGTGTTTGAATGGCCAAGTCAAAGTCCAGACCTCAATCCAATTGAGAATCTGTGGAAAGAACTGAAAACTGCTGTTCACAAGCGCTTTCCATCCAACCTTACTGAGGTCGAGCTGTTTTGCAAAAAAATGGGCAAAAATATCAGTTTCTCAATATGCAAAACTGATAGAGACATACCCTAAGCGACTTGCAGCTGTAATCGCAGCAAAAGGTGGCGCTACAAAGTATTAACTCAATGGGGCTGAATAATTTTGCACACCCACTTTTTCGTTTTTTCATTTGTTAAAAAAAGTTTAAAATATCCAATAAAGTGTGTTCCACTTAATGATTGTGTCCCTCTTATTGTTGATGCTTCACAAGAAATTACGGTTTTATATATTGATGTTTGAAGTCTGCAATGTGGCAAAAGGTCACAAATTTCAAGGGGGCCAAATAGTTTCGCAAGCCACTGTAACAATTAAAAGACATAGTTACACTACATCATATAAACACTTAAAAAACGACAGTACCTTGTTGATCGGACATAAATGAGGATGGATTGAACATGCAACAGTCCTGTCAGCCATTGTCTGAGCCTTTCTTTATGTTGAGATGGCTCAGATGACGTGGGAAATCCGTAACTAATATTATTTTTGCTACACTTTTCAATTTAAATCTCAAATAAGCACTTCCTAATGAACTTTCATTAGTTTTTAGCACTGTGTCACATTTTAAACTTATTTAAGAAAAACAGTTGCCAAAAGTTTCGTAATTTACTCTTTCCCCATGACCAATCCGCCCGCGACCTTAATTATCACTGTATTATCATTTTATTTTTGGCATTATAATGAAATTATTCAAACTTGTGGCACACTTTATTTATGCTAGGCTTTGTGCAACACAACAGCAAAATGTTACTTCTCCATGTTTGCTTTGATTTCTAGCCTTAACCAATAGACTGAGTATACTTGAGAGAGAAGGAAAAGCCAAGGAAGGAAATACTATATATAGAAAAAGGGAAAGGGGAAGAAGGCAGGAAATGAATTAGAATGTGTGAAAGGAAAATATATTTTTTTAAATAAATAAAATCAAAAGTATAGAGGCCTTTAGATGAAATTTATACAACAGGTTTCGTCTTCTCATGTTGACGTTGTGTGTTTTCCTTCAAGAGGCAAGACTTCAGCTGGGATTCAAAACTCATACACAGAAATACACAGACAGACACAAAGTAGCTAGCTAGCTTCGTCATAGGGGATTAGTTGCTTCAACGCATTTGATGTTGAGTGCTTCTGAGACCTTGTGGATTATGTGTGGCACTCTAACCGGAAATCTGCTTTCAATTCATACTCTGGCGCTGATTCTGGTACGGTATTTTGTCGATGGTTTCAGAATCATGCTCAATTATAAGCAAAACGATTTTTACTTGAGAAAAAAATACAGCTTTGGTATGGTATCATGCTTCCAATGAACTATGTTGATGTAATGAAAAGGAGTAGGATATTCTTCCCTGTAAAGTAAATCACTCGTATCGCGGTTGTCACGAGGGAGATCGGATCAGAACGGAGGCAGGAGGTAGGAGGCAGGAAGGGAGAACTCAATTGCGTTGACGATCAAAACTTTTATTTACCAAAATAAAAGTTGTCCAAAACTCGGGGACAAGACACAACAAACAGGCTTTAACTAAAAACGTGCAAACACAGGTTTCTTCCGACTCAAACAAAACAGGACAGAGCAAAACAGAATGGGAGATGCAGACAGAAAATGCAATGAGCCAGCACCCGCAAAACCCACAACCCACCCTTAAGTAGCACATACGCAAATTAGCTAATCTACTGCAGCCGTGCCTAGGGGGCGGGGCCAGCCGGTCACCACGGCGACCATGATGGACACGACAGCGATTCAGTTTTTCTCCAATTTTCATTGTGTATTGTGTTCTGCAGAAGATAACTCACAGCAACTGCTAACACTGGGGAAGGTTGCCAAGGGCTCTGTGTGCATGTGTTGAGTTGGCGTGACTGTCTGGCTGTGCGATGTGATAGGCTGCTGTATACGGCAGTCAAAGAGCAGGGAAGGCGCACAGGTCAATGAAAAGAAATTCAACAATTAAATCAAAGTCTGAGCCAGAAGAGCACAAAGAAATGCTGATCACAATTGGGTGCTGAGTGGATTCTTATCGGGTCTGGTAAGAGATTGAGGCGCCGTTGGGAGAAAAAGCAGAAGCGTGGTCGTAGGTCTACTGCTACAGCTATGTAACAAGCCACGCACCAATACCAGATGCATTACCCAAGAAACGGATGACCTTAGGCTCCAACTCGTGTTTTATTTATCGCAGAGGCCTGGCTCAATCTGAGGATCCCCAATGATAGCATGCATCTAGCTGGCTGCTCTCTACCTCGCTTTATTACACTGAAAGTAGCCGTAGTCCATACGGGTGCTGGGAATTATTGGAAGTGCTTGAACTTAATGTTGTGTTTTCAAAGATTCAACAGTGCTTGAATTTTGGTTGATGCGCTTTTAAATACTTGTATGTAAATTCTCGTTTCTCAGCAAGTCTTATTATAAATGACACCAACACTGTTCTCTGGTGGCCTCACCTTCACTCTCTTCTTCCCTTGTTATTAACGACAGCTGCCATTAGTTGGTATAGCACCGTCCTACTAAGCTTCATCACCCTTTACGGGTCACACCCAAGAGGACAACTAAACAGAGCACTATGCAATGTGTATTAGTGAAATGATTACGTATAATTTATGGACATTTATTATGGGCCATGCAGAAAACTAATGTAGCGTTTCCTAATGGGGAATTGTAAATGAAGAACTTCCTGCAACTGAAAGTGTACCGTATTTTCCGCACTATAAGGCGCACCTAAAAGCCTTTTTTTTTTCAAAAGCTGACCATGCGCCTTATAATACAGTGCGCCTTATATATGGATCAATATTAAGTCGCAAAGTCTTGCTACTAAGGCAAGCAGCCGCCGTCTAGATTTTCCCCCGAAGGCGGAGTAGTCCGCGGTGTATGCTGGGATTTATATACCGGCGTTTCATTTCCTAACCAATGTGTCAATCATCATTTGAATCAGTCACTACTGGCTAAAGTTATCCGGAGGTAAAGGGGGCGGATCCTTTTTATCATTTACAGGCTCGCATAGGCTAAAGGGCCGAAACAAAGCCTGCAATTGGCCGAAAAAGATGAATGTGAATCACACGTTGGGTTGCACTACGGCATAGAGAAAACATTTTTTACTATTCTGTATTTGTAAATATTTTACTCTCTTGGATTTACTACACTCACGGTTGTAAGAAGACCATGGTTACGTATCATTATTGAACGTGATGGCTGCAAGAGAACTTAGGTGAGCTATGCGGCTTTATATTTTCCCGGTATCTTGTTTTAGAACGATCTTGATGTTTCTGTGATGAGTCTATTTTTAAACTAAATTCAATTCAAAGTGTTTATTGTCATATGCACAGTAAAGAACCTCGTTTCCCTGCACAATAAAATTCTTACTTTGCTGTCCACACAGTTGCCAGCAAAAAATAAAATGGAAACTAAGAAATGTTTGGCATTTCTTGAATCCCAAGACTTTAACCTTCCGAATGATATTTGGAACGATGCATTTGAGTGACATCGTACGGACACTGCATCCGCACGTGTTCTCGACATGTATTTGCTTCTTTGCAAGCTTTCGGAATGTTAAGAGGGTAATAAGTTTGACAGAACTATCTGACTGTTTTGTCCACGTTCCCATTGTAGCGCCTTATAATCCGGTGCGCCTTATGTATGGAAAATATAGGACCAAAAACTATTTTTTGGGGGTGCGCCCTATAACCCGGTGCGTCTTATAGTGCGGAAAATACGGTAGCTTACATTTACACTTTATTGTCATTTTTAGCCCAAAATGTATATGGGGAGAGATTTTTCTTAAAAACATATTCACGATTTACTCAAGATCTAAAAACCATGTATTTTGATAAATGCACTTGCAAAGTTGAATATAGCATATGTAAATCACTGATATATTTCTGGCTCTGTAAAGTGCATGACTCAGACCGAATTACTTCTTTGTGAAATTGGTAACTTATTGTGGAATTTATTTTTTAAAAAGCTGGAATTTGGCCATTAAAAGGGTGTACCAACCCTTAATATCATACTATCATATATTGACAGTAAAGACCATTTAACTACAATTTTGAGTTCTGTGTTTTTATTTGAAGATCTGTAGGTATTTTTTTACTGTCGCATGTCTTATATGTTACTCATATCTAATTTTAAAACATATTTTAACTATTACTGGAGTTTTTGGGAACAAACCCTCCGTGAAAAACAAGGGATTACTGGATAAAAAAATTGTGGTTCCTTAGTGAGAAGTAATTTTTAAGAGCGCTAATTCTAGGTCATTGTTGTTTCACATTTACTCGACTACGTTTTCCAAGACACATGTACAAACACCAGACCCCCACCCAGGCCCCCAACCTCCTAGCTTCCCCAGCAAGCAAATGCATGACGCGTCTGGTATGCACAGCGGTCGGTGTGTGATCAGTATTCTGTCATGACCAGATGCTTATTTCCCATCTGCCTTGCCCCCAGCAGGTGGGTTAGCTTATCTCTCCTCCTCTGCCTCCTCATTTTCCTCCACCTCCTCTCCAAAATGTGTAATAGGCGGGGACACTAATTTGCATGAAATGAAACAAGACTAGCATTGATATTTTTGTTTCAACCTGTCTTTTCGGAAAAGACACATTTTAGTTGATTTGTTTATGACCAAAAAGTCAGAAAATGGAAAATCGAGGCCTGCCACCTGTTTGTCGAAACAAAAGCTAGAGCAGGGGTGTCAAACTCAATTGAGCTTGGGGGCCACATGGTGGAAAAAAACTCGCATTGGGGCCAGACCAGTAGATTAAAGAGAGAAAGAAAACAAAAAAACAGAAAAAGAAAGAGAGATAGAAATACAAAAATAAAATGGTAACTTTATAAAGAAAGAGAGAATGACAGTAAAAGAGAAACCTAGAACAGAGAAAGCTAGAACAGAAAAAGTGAGAACCAAGAGAAAGAGAGAAAAAAATAAGAGAGTGGGGGGAGAGAAAGAGAGAAGAAAAGAAAGATAGAGAAAGACAGTATGAAAAAAGAGACATATAGAGAAAGAAAGAGACAAACTAGAGAGAAATACCGAAAAAATAAGAAAGAGAGAAAGAGAAGGCAAATACTTGACTTGATGAAAGTAAGAAATAAAGAGAAACAGAGAACAAGATAAAGTTCGAGAAAGAGAGAGAGTGTGTGGTAGAGAGAGAACTAAGAAAGTAACGGAAAGAGATACAGTAACAGAGAGAGATAAAACAAGAAAGAGAGAGCGAGAGAAAATAGGAATAAAGAGTGCAAAAGAGAGACAAAAACTTTTTAATGAAAAAGAGACAGAGAAAAAAAAGGCAGAGTGAAAGATAGAAAAAAAGATGGAGAGATACAGGATGAAAGAAGAAAGAAAGAGAAAAGAGAAGAGAGAGATATTGAAAGTGAGAATGAGAGAGAAGAGACAAAAATATAGAGAAAGAGAGACAGACAGAGAAGAGAGAGACAGAGAGAAAGAGAGGGAGAGAGAGAGAGAGAGAGAGGGAGTGAAAAGTTAAAGATAGAAAATAAATCAAGAGAAGAGAGAGAAAGATAGAGAGATAGAGAGACATAGAGAGAAAAAATAGACAAAATTAGAGAGTCAGAAAGAGAGAGACAGAAAAACAGAGAAAAAGAGAGATAAAAAGGAAGTTAATGAGAAAGTAACATAGCTCATGTCGCTTTGTCTGTGCCTATGCCTGGCTTTGTCACATCAAATAGACATGTCAAACTGCTGCTGATTTTTTCATGTGCCTTTCCTGGTGGTGTATTGCGGGCCCAATTAAAAACCTCGGCGGGCCTAATCCGCCCGCTAGTCGCATGTTTGACACCTGTGAGCTAGAGGATACAAAAAAAGTCACAAGAAGTCCAGATGGAAAAATTGCTTTTTCATTTTTAGGCAATTTCGACCATCAGACACCCTTCACATTTCCAACCCTCCTGCATGATTTTCAAAGCAGTAAACAGCCTGGTGTAACAGATAAAGCAGACATTTGAGCCTTGGAAATGTGTGTGAGGAGCACGATAACGAAGTCTTGCATTTTGGGGACATTCTTTAAACATAGAGGCGACAGAACAAAACTATTGGCTTTCTTTAAAAGCGGTGGTCTTGGAGGAGACATGTTCACTCATGAAGAGATGAAAGAGGCATTCTGGTCTTACAACAAACAAAGTAGAAAGTTATTTATAATTTGGCTTCTGCTATTACTCCTTTACTTCATTTGAATGGCAGTAAAGTCAAGAAAACCAGTGGAGAGTGCAGGAAATTTGATTTGCTTGACCAGAAAACATAAAATCCTAAATCATAGATCGTTTTTCTTATCCATCTATCTGGATGAGAAAAACTATAGATAGATAGATAAGAAAATCTATTCATCTATCTATCTATCTATCTATCTATCAGCTAACAGAAGATAATGTGGGATTTTTTTCAGAAAGTTTGTTCGTTATTTATTTGATTTTTTTCCTTACAATTTCTAACTGGACATTCTAGAATGTAAGGGTGGCCAGTAAATTACGGAACAAAAGAGAAAAAGTGTGGATAGTCCACTGAGGTTAATTTATTTAAAAGAAACCTGTAGGTCACATTAATGACATTTAATTTTTTTTGTAAAACTTTCAAATTTGCTTCTAAAACTTTATTTCATGACACTCTTTCCACCCATTATGTCGCACACTAATAGTAATTGAAAAACTAACGACATTGGAATTCAACCACAACTTGAGTTACGATTCCTTTTTCGCTCCGCTTGTGGGCCCAAATGATAACGATGATGATGATGATGATGATGATGATGATGATGATGATGATGATGATGCAGGAAAATCTTATGCAGCAAGTGAAGTAGAGGCCACAACAATGGGAGAGTTTGCAAACAAGACCCTGGCCATGACAGGTGGGATTCAGTGTACATGCGGGTGTCTAGTGTTTGGGCAAGAGATTACAAATATTTGTACAGTCATATTTCTTCTGGGAGCTCAGATTGAGTGATCCGGGGCCTTCACAACAAGCCTCTACCTTTTTTTCACTCGGGATAATCACTCTGAAGTTTCTTAGGGAGTGATGAGGCGAAGTGCTGCCATGGATAAAATTGACACAAAGGCTGCAGTTATGCTTTTGTGTGAATAGGAGTGTGACAACCTCTGCAACGCAACCTTAAAAGGATACCCAAATTCTAACACATACAAAATGTGAGAAAACAGTACATGTTTTTTGCATAATCTCTATGAATATTTTATTGGTAAGAAAATACATTTTGAAGACAGTCTTTCTCGTCTTGACTTCCTGAGCTGTGATGTCATGTGAAGAACACCAGTATCCGAGCAATCCAGTCACCATATTGGTTTACATCTTAAAAATTGATGGAGTTTTTGAGTGTCTTAAAACAAGTTTTGGTAGTTTTTGAAGAGAGTGCCTTGGGGTTATGTCACAGTTGGGAACAGCAATGGCACAACATATGAGCAGCAGCCAAAATGGGGCAAACTGGCAAAAATAAAACAGAGAGCTAACAGGCTAAACAAACTCGGACACAGCAGGATAGCTGGCTGCTAAAAAGGGCTAACTGGGACCGATCGGCGGAAAAACAGGAGGCTGGCCAAGTCACATTTTTTTTTGTAAAGCCCTTAATCACAAGATGTCTCAAAAGACTACGAAGGATTACAATTGCACCATCGCATGGTGTTAAACCAACATGCGGGCAAGGAAAAACTCAAAACCTCAGCATGAGGGAAAAATAAACCTTGAGAAGGGGCCTCACAAGTGGTAATCCCCCTTCCAGGATGACGAGGGTTCAATAGATTTAGCATTGGATAACAGTACATAAACATAGTGAACATCAATGAAAGAGAACAATAGGTAGCATGCCAGCAACAACGCCTCAAGCCTATAAAATTGTCAAAAAAGTCAATAACATCCATGACGCAGCTTCCCATCTCTGCCGGCTGGTCAATGCAGGCGTTGACATGCTTCAGGTCCAGACGCTTGAACGCTGACTCATCTCAAATCGTCCTTCTCCCTCGTATCAAAAGACAGGAAAAGAAAAATACAAGGTGGGCATCAATCATAAGCTAACGAATAGAAGAGGGTCTTAAGTCTAGATTTAAAAACTTCCACTGAGGTTGGAGATCTTATCTCCAGAGGCGGAGCATTCCTGAGCACCGAGGCCCGAATGGAGAACGCTCTCTAGCCTGCAGACTTCTTCTTGGCAATCGGAGTCACAAGAAGAAACCAAATATTAGAGACAAGAGGGCGCAAGTACATGCTAACATTTGTTTGTTAGTAAAAGAACCTTAAGCGGTCACATCTTAAGCCAGACCTGGGCGCTCCGGTCCTGGAGGGCCGTATGTTCTGCATGATTTTTGAGGTTTCTCTGATCCAATACAGGTGATTCCAATCACCAGTATCGTTAACGAGCACTTGCTAGCTTGCTAACGAGGTTATAATTTGTATCACCTGAGTTAAAGAAGAGCAAACTTCAAAATCTGGCAGGAAGTATGGCCCTCCAGGACCGGAGTGCCCAGGTCTGTCTTAAGCGGACTGGGAGCCAATGCAAGTTGGCCAATACAGGAATAATATACTCAAACTTTTTTGTCAAAAGTCTAACTGCCACATTATGATCCAGCTGCAAACTTTTGATGCTAGACATCGGGAGACCAGAGAGCAATACATGACAGTAAATCACGCCGAGTAGTAATATACGCATGAATTATAACCTCTGCATCTGGTTGAGAAATTATCGCAATATTACGGAGGTGGAAAAAAGCTATTCTAGTAATATTTTTCACATATAACTGAAGCGACAGATTAGGATTAAATATAACACCTGGATTTTTGACCGAGTCACTATAGGTAATATTACATTTGTCTAAGTTCAGGGCAGTGTTTGTGAAAAAATCATGACAATGAGCTGGACCAACAATCAACATTTCAGTTTTTTTCTGGGTTAAGGCTGACCAAAAAGCATACAGTAAGCAGCCAGGATAACTCGGAGCCTACAATGAAAAACGATGACGGCAACAAACCTGAACCAATGCTTAGATATACCAAATGATCATAGCAGGCCAGCCAGATGTTAAAAAGGGATAACTCGGACCGATCGGCAGAAAAACGGGAGGCTGTCCGACCAAAAACATTCAGTGTGCAGCATAGCTACCCGGGAAGCTGCAAAAAAAACAGCCACGGCCACAAACATGAACACATCCAGCGAAATAAAATGGACATAGCAGGATAGCCAAAAAGCCTATTGTTAACGGGGTTAACCTGGATTAGACAAAACCGGAAGCCTTCATGAGTCCGGACGCTAACGGGGAATTGGACAATATTGTACCAATGCAAGACACGCGGTGAAAAACACAAAGGAAAAGTAGCAATCGCCTACCTAAAAGGAGGTTTAGGCAAAAAAGGAACGCAACTCGGTAAAAACAGTCAGTACAAAGTAAGCAAAGTTCCAATTTCCCAAAGCAGAAATTAGCGCTGTGCAATCGCTGGTGACTACAATAGAGCAATTATGATTAATTTTGTCGATTCAACCCCGTTCCAAAATTCCGGACTATAAGCCGCTACTTTTTTCCCAAACGTTCAACCCTGCGGCTTATTCAGTGATGCAGCCAATTTATGTAATTTTTCTAACAGCCGCCAGCGGCGCTCGAGTACAAAAGGTAAGATTTAGACCGATGGAATATATGCGCTGAGGAAGACTGCAACTTCTTAGCTTGTGCACAAATTAAATTAGCGTAGAAATATCCTCACCATGCAAATTGCAACAAGAAAGGCACATGACGCAGCTTTCAAGCTAAATGCAATCGAGCAGTCCGATAAAGAAGGAAACAGAGCTACTGCAAGTAAACTTTACTTTGCGAGCGTGTTGCAAACGTGTTTTTTAAATAAGGGAGCGTGGGACGACATCCATATGACATAGTCTCTTTCCCATACTGGGGAAGACAACTTTGATGATGTGAGTTATAAGGAGGAAGATGTGGACGGTTTACCGTGGTTACTACAAGTACGGACCATTTTTTTACAGAGCCGTTTACTGTGTTGCGAGCGTGTTGCTAGTAGCGTTTTGCTACCCTTCACAAGCACGGTTTGGAATGAAAGTTATAATATTATTATTAAAGCTTTGAAAACTCTCTCGGTGTACCGAATAATATTAAAAATATTTGTAACCATGTATAATATGCATTTGCAACTGTATATTTTTGTAATGTATTTATTTTAGAGACTTATTCTGATATGTTTTCCACGGGCGAATCAAAAAGAAGGGGCGAAAACAACGGGGGCTGACGGGAAGTGGAGTAAGGGTGAGACGTGTTTGTGGACGCAGCGGACAATAGTGGATATATATTTTTTCCACCCTTACCTTTGGAAATATACATTTTTTTCCCTTGGATTCTTTTCAACGGCAGGCCTGCATCAAGCCTTAAGTACAGGTATCATTTTCCGTTCATTTTGCCGGCTGTGGTTTTTGGACTGTGTACTTTATATTCAGTTACAATCGCGGGACTCAAAGTCGGGTCTGGGTTAAATTTGTGATTGTGTTACATGTTTTAATGTAGGCGCATGCGGCTTATATACAGGTGCGCCTTGTGTAAGTACAAAAGTGGTTATCCTCTTAAAATGTGGTGGGTGCGGCTTATAATCAGGTGCGCTCTATAGTCCGAAATTTACGGTAGTAGGTTAAATGAATTGCCAACTTGTCATTTCGGTTTCATCATGTGTCCTAGAGGATCTTTCCTGCATCTTTTGTTTTGGAATTTCATGTTGATGGGTGATGCCTGTGTCCATGCTGAATAATTTTTCGCTCCACTTGGCAAGTTCCATATGAGTTGCACACTTTTCCCCATTCTTGTCTGCAATTGTTCAGCGGTAGATCTTTTTAATGTCACTGATCCTCATAGTTTGACTCACTGCGTTTTATTTTTCTGACCTTTTAGATTCCCACTAGCCTTAACTTTCACATCCCAGGGAGGGAAGGACGTTGGTGGGTGGTTTCTATTGCTTGGAGAACAGAATGCTTTAATAAAGCCTTGTCTAATCAGTGCTTTTTTGCAGGGGGGCCAACCTATAGCGTACGCCAGTAGGGCACTAACCTCTACAGAAAGAGGATATGCACAAATAGAAAAGGAGTGTCTTGCCATTCTATTTGGAGTCGAAAAATTTCACCAATACACCTATGGCAGAAAGGTAGTGGTACAGTCTGACCATAAACCACTCGAAACCATCACACGGAAGCCTCTGCTTAGTGCCCCAAAGAGGCTACAAAGAATGCTATTAAGGCTTCAGAAATATGACGTGGATATAGTGTTTGTTCCAGGCAGGCTGATGCTTGTTGCAGATACGCTGAGCAGGGCATACCTACCAGAATGTGCAGTTGAGGGTTCAGATGAAGCTGAAGTTGAGACAGAAGGAGGTTCCGTACATAGGTCACAGGCTGACATCGGAGGGCTTGAAAATTGACCCGGAGAAGGTACGCGCCGTACAAGAAATGCCTAGACCCACCAACATTAAGGGCAGAATGAATCAGAAGCTTTACTCCCTTTTAATCTGTAAATCATACATTTTAGTAATTTCCTCATGTTTCTTCTGCAAACCAAGAGCCAAGTTATCCGAATCCATTAAAAAAAAAAACTTGAACATGCAGCCGTTAGTGCAGATTACCCTCTGCTGGCTAAGATTGGGAACCGCACCTCAAAATCTAAAAAGACTGAACAATTATCGTATTAGGCCCACAGTAATACGTTCGTAAATTGTAATCACTTCAATAATCATAAGAAACTACGTTTGAACGTCTCTAAAACTGAGGTGATGTTTGAAATTTGGGAAAAATACGACCCAAAAAGGCTTGTAAAGTGTCCTTAGGAGCTGCAATGCACTATTTTTATTGTACTATCTTTACAGCTTAGGCCAGTCCACAAGAACTGAGTTGTAAATATTGTTGCCTATTTATCCTGACAGTCTCTTATTTCCTTTTTCTCTTCAAAGTCTCTATTACGTGTTTACGCCGGAGTTTAATGTCGAATCTTGTTGCATACAGTTTTCAGTACGTTGTTATCAATGACAATAAAGACCATTCAATTAGATGATGGGGAACAATATTCCCTCTAATTTTCCACGGGTCTGAGCGTTCACACAAAGTTGGTGAGCAACGCTTGAAACAACAGTGAGCAACAGCAATCCAAAGTGTGGTTACTAAATAATTATCAAACATGTCCAAAACTTGATATCAACTTACATTTTGCTGAGTTTCCGGCAATGCAAAATTATTTTTCACTTTTGAATGAGTTGACTAATGTATAATTGCAAAAGTTGTATGGCCTACAAACGTCATTTGTTTTTACAACAATTCTTTCACAAGATTTCCATTTATTTTATTTCCTGGTATCTTTTGTCGCATAATACTAACATTTTTTGGGGGGGTATTTATTTGGTTGCACGATACATAAACTGTAACCGATTCACGATGTAAACTGTATTGAATCACATTTTTTAGTGGAAGTACAATGTTGGCAACAAGATTGACTTGGTATAATTGGAAATTATTTGAATGCAACACGAACGTTTTCTTCTTTTTGCCAGTTTTTTCCCCCCGTTTTATTTTAATTCCTTTAAAAAAATCTCATTGTGTTTATTTTTTCCTGGCTGTTACTTTTTTTCTTTTGGTTCTCTATTTACTTTTTTTCCTTTCTTTCTTTCTTGTCTTTTTTCCTGGCTTTTTTTCTGGATTTTTCTTTCATTTTTCTCTTCCTTTTGTTTCTTTTTTTCCCTCAGCTTTTCACTACTTTTTCATTTTGGTATTTTTTCTTTTTTGTTATATTTTAGATTAGTTCGATTTTCTTGTGCGCTGAGAATGTGCGGGCAGTGCGCGATTGCACACGCGGGGAGCATAGAGGGAACATTGATGGGGAACCAAGAAATGCAAAAGTTTGTAACTTTTTGTGAATGTATTATTTTTCGGCTGGGGATTTCCTCTAATTTTGCAATTCCCCAAATATTGAAATAAAATAAATGTTCTGACAATTAGACCAAAAAAGTCTAAAACAAGAAAGACAGGTGGAAACATGTGTTGGCCTGGAGAGGGATAGGCGCCACAAGGCTGTACTTGCACGAGACACGCCACAGGAAATGGTGCCCCTACGACCCTGGAGGTTAAAGGATAAACACACCCAGGGCCGGCCTGAGCCTTCATGGGGCAAATATTTGGAGTCGGGGGCCGCATTGGGTCCAAAATCTTTGGCCAATGGGGTGATCTTGGAAAAACATCCAATAATAATAATTGGGAAAAAATATACATGCAGACATTTACATGGTATAGTTATTTTGAGCAAAATTAGTACCAGCAAGTTGGTTTTGAAACGATCACAATTAAAGCAAAATAGTATATAAGGTCCCTATTTTATCCATCTACCTTGGTCATATCCCTCAAGTGGGGTGCCCGACAGCAAGACAAACACATACAATAACAAATAAATTAAAAAAGGGAAAAAATAGCAAAAAACACATACATACATTTTGGACCATGGGCAACCCAAATGCCCAAACACCCAAACAATTTAGGCACCTCTGCAACTAAGTTGGTCAAGCTTTCGTCCCTCCAGATGAAACGGGACACAAGAAAGCGGCCATGTCACTCGAGTCAGGGTGACACAACACACTCTTTTATTCAACAGCAGGGCCCAACAGCTTTCACTGGTTTACCCCTGCCACATCATACAGGTGCCCTGACCATCCCTTAGAACGCGACCAAACATCCCACTATCCTTTTACACCTCTCCACTCATTCCTATTACCAACAAGAGCTCTAGCTTTCACTATATTTAGATCTCTTTCCTGCAGTGCTCTCATAAAAACCATCCATCCACGTCAATCGCGGCCTTCCTCTTTGTCTCCTTCCATTGACTTCTGCTCTGTAGATCCTCCTTAACATTCGCTCCTCATCCATCCTCTCCATGTATCCAAACCAACCGAGTACTCTCTTATCAACACGCTTGCTCAGTTCCACGACTACTCCAGTTCTCTCACAATTTCATTTGTCAATCCATCCAATCATGTCACACCTATTTTAAGCAATTCATATTTAGTTTTCAAGCGTTACAGTAGTTGTACATTTTTTAAAGTACTTTTTTTTAGTGTTTCTGTAGTCAGATTTTTGTCGAAGTTCCCAAGAGTATTTTGTAGTATTACTGTAGATTTATTTTGGTACTATTTCTGCAGTAGTTTCTTTGGCAGTTTTTACATAGTAGTACATTCTTAGTATTTCTGTAATATTTTTGTTGTATTACGATAGTATATTTTTTTCTTGTATTACTGTAGTATTTTTTTATAGTTTTACAGTACTTTGATTATTTCTGTGTATTATTTTTTCATATTTTTTTACTATTTATGTTGTATTTTGCAGTATTTTTAATGAACGTCTGTAGTATTTCTGTCGTAAAGTATTACTGTAGTTCTATTTTTGTAGTATTTTTGTCATATTTCCAGAGTAGAAATTAGTCCTTGGGCAAGACACTGAATCCCTAATGCCCCCAATAAGCAGGTAGGCGCCTTGCATGGCCGACTCCCGATTGGTGTGTGAGTGTGTGTGTGTGAATGGGTAAGTGTGAAGCACATTGTAAAGCACTTTGGGAGGTCTTCATTGACTTCATTGGGGCGGCAGTAGCTCAGGAGGTAGAGCGATCGTTTTAGGATTAAGGGATCCCATTCTGCTCCCGACCTTTTTAATTGCATCATCGACCATCTGATGTTCAGGGTTAGTGAGCGCATCCCCGGAGTGTCTTTCGGCAACTACCACCTGACTGACCTGGAGTATGCTGACGACACCATCATGCTCAGCACTTCCTACAGCCAGCTGAAAGACGCTCTGGGCATTTACAGCGAAGAGGCAGCGCGGCTTGGCCTCCAAGTGAGTTGGACGAAAACCAAGTTCATGTATGTTGGTGATGGACCAGATCCACCTCCCATCCAAATTGGTAGCGACATCGTAGAGCCTGTCAAGAGCTTTGTGTATCTGGGGTCCATGGTGACACACAATGGGGACCTAAAACCAGAGATTCTCCGCAGAAGAGCCCTGGCAGCATCTGCTCTGCAGTCTCTCTGGAAACCACTCTGGCGGCACCAGACCATCGAACGCAAGACGAAGCTCCGCATTTACAACCTCGCCGTACTCTCTATCCTGCTTTATGGCTCAGAAACATGGCCCCTGAACGACACCCTGGCCACAAGAATCGACGGTTTTGATAGCAGGGCTCTCAGAACCATCGAGAACATCAGGTGGCCCCAACGAGTCTCCAATAAAGAGCTTAGAGCCCGCACGTGCCAGCCCCGAGCATCTTACTTGGTCGCACAACACCGCACCCGCTGGTTTGGCCATGTCCTTCGTCTACCACCAGACCATCCGACACGAGCCATTCTCCAGTTTGACCCAAAGGCAGCAGGCTGGAGACGACCACGAGGGAAACCCCGCACTCGATGGCTCGACGTCGTTGCGGGCGACCTCCAACAACACGGAGTTGCTGTAGAGGATGCAGAACAGCTGGCACAAGACCGCCAGCATTGGAAAAACCTGGTTCATCTGGTCGGCTCAACGCACAGGGACGGGACCCCCCGACCTTCGCTGGAGCAATAATCAAATCAATCAATCAGTTCGAATCCCGGCTTGTCCGTGTTACATGCCGAAGTGTCCTTGGGTAAGACACTGAACCCCCAATACCCCCAATAAGCAGGTTAGCACCTTACATGGCTGCACAGATCACGGCCGCTATTGGGAAATGTGAAGCACACTGTAAAGCGCTTTGGGAAGTCATTGACTTGAAAAGCGCTATAGAAATGCAGATCATTTCATTACAAAAGCGCTATATAAATGCAGACCATTTACCATTTATTTCTGTTGTAATACTTCTGTAATAGTATTTCTGGAGTAATATTTTTCTGTTTGTGTGTTGTATTATAGTATTATCAAGTGGTATTTTGAAGTATTTCTGCATAAGTATTTTTGATGTATTTCCAAAGCAGTATTTTCGTAATATTTTTATAACTTTTTAAAGAATTCACATAGTATTGTTTTTGTCATGTTTCTTCAGTATTTTTGTAATACCACTGTAGTTGTTTTTGTACTAAGGGTTTTTTAGCAGATTCTGGGGTAATATTTATGTAGTATTTTGTATCATAGTATTTTTGTAGTATTTCTATACTTTATATAATAGTATTATATTAGTATTAATAATACTTTATATAATAATATTTATTTTCCAAATGAAAGCAAAATAACACAAGAGGTCCCTGTTTTAAGCTCTATATTTCTTATTTAGTTTTGTAGTGCTTTTGTAGTATTTCTGTAGATTTTTTTTCGTTGTAGACACACGAACGTGACAATGGGTACAGCAAAGTTAACCGCTCTTTAGGGCTATCTAGTGGTTGCAGGGCCCTAAAGCAGCCGCTTAGTTCGCTCATGGCCTGGGCTGGTGTTATGCCGAGAAATGCATCCCTGGCGAGATTTGCATCCCCTAGCTACTTTTGAGAACTGTTATGCTCTACCATAAAGCTTATTATGCTGAAATAAGCTTTATGGTAGAGTGCATAATAGTTTCAATACGAGCGATTTGAGTACAAAAAGGCAAAATAAACATTTTACCTCCTCAAAAGTGATTTATATACGATGTGCATTACCGTTCGATTACATTCACAACAAATACAAAGAAGAAATGGTTTAAGTTTTATTACATTCCCAACAAATGCAAGACGAAGTGGTTTTCGTTATATGTTCGCCATCACATTCCCGAAAAGTGATATAAAAGTGAGATAAAACGAGGTATAAGTGGTGATGGTAGCTAGGGGATGCAAATCTCGGCAGGGATGCAGTTCTCGGCTCTGAAACGCCCACCCACAAACCATAGTACTGTATAGAGTAGTAAGCTTTTATTGTGACGGAAACTTTTATTCTGAAGCCATAGCATCTCTACCGGAAGTTACGTTTGTTTACAACGATACAGCGTCCGGGTAAGAATAGCAACATCAAAAAACGACCCTTATAAAGACACTTTTGGGATATTTTTTTATCTCTATGCAGTACTGCTAAAAAAAACTTCTGGAGGACTGACGACAAGTTTTGTGTAAGTGTGGTGTTTCTTTTTACCAAAGACGCAATGTGAAACTTGCTGACTCCATACGAGATTCGGCTAACATGCCACACTAATTCATTTCACGTACACAGGTAAGTGACGTCAGTAATTAAGTACCCTTATTGTTATCCATGTTACTCTATTTATTAAAAAAAATTCAACGGATGAATAAACTTGTACATGTAATTTAACCTATTTTGTGTGTGTGTTGGAGTCAGGGTGTTTGCGTGGGAACGTACGTGAGTTATGCACCCGAGTCGCCTCTTGTTGTTTCTCAAGTCGACTTGTTCCAGAACTTCTTTCACCCACAAGAGTCGTGTCTGGTGTGCAAACACAAGAATAAAAATGCAGCAGGTAAGAAACACAAACCATGTTTATGGTTTTCTAATTATATTTTATAGACAGTGTTGGGAAGGTTATTTTGAAATAAGCAAATTAGTTCTAGTTACTCACTACTTCTTCCAAAACGTAACTAAGTTAGAAACTGAATTATTCTATAGTATAATTAACTAATGGCCTGAGAAAGTTACCATTTCCGTAACATTTAAAAGTTGTACGTCAAAGAACTTGAAATATTCTGAGAAGCATTCGTGTCAGTTGAATAGAGAAGAACAAGCAGGTAGCTAGTGTTATAGAACTTTGTCATATTTATTGCACCTCACCTGCAACAGATTTATCCTACACTTGAAGTTCAACAATTATAAACGGTAAACATCCATCCATTCATTATCTGCACCGCTTATCCTCAGTAGGGTCGCGGAGGTGCTGGAGCCCATCCCAGCTATCTTTGGGCAGTGGGCAGGGGACACCCTGAATCGGTTGCCAGCCAGTCGCAGTGCACACAGAGAAAGACTAATCACTCGCTCAGTCACACCTAGGGACAATCTAGACCGGCCAATTAACCTCACATGCATGCTTTTGGAATGTGGGAGGAAATTGGAGTGCCCGGAGGAAACCCACGCAAGCACGGGGAGAACATGCAAACTCCACACAGGAGGTTCGACCTCATGATCTCAGAACTGTGCTGCACACGCACTAACCACTGCGCCGCCGTGCTGCCCTAAACGGAAAACAATATAGTAAAATAACATTCAGCAGTAATCAATATAAGGTGAGTTTGATTAATTAACTCTAACTCTGTCACAACCTGAGACAACTGGTCAAGAAGACATAGCCTACTGTACTTCAAGTTTTATATTTACGACAAAAGGCAACTGTAAAACAATGTAAAGTGGGTTTTACTTGATAGCAGGTGTCGGGAACCAATGGCTCGCGACCGTATGTTGCTCTTTTCATTAATGCATATGGCTCGGAGATAAAATAGAATTTGTGTAATTTCTTAGTGAGTTAATCTATGTTAAGTCAATTGTTGGGTATGCAAAGCCGAGACAATACTCATGCCATCTAAGGGTTCCATCAAGTGTGCTGTATATAATATGACACATTTTTGACTACAGTTTACAGTCAAAGTGTAACACCAACAGACTCTAATGTGGCTATTAATTGCTAAATAATCCTTTATGTGGAAGCTCATTAAACAATATATGTTCATTATTGTGACAATTTGTGATCAAAAGCCAAAGAACAAAATTTAGCCCAAAACAACCGTTTTACCTAGGTTTAGCAAAGCACCTAGAGTAATTTGATAATGTAAGCAGTAGGAATGGGCAGAGCTATACAGTTTGTAGCAAGAAGTATGGACTATAATTGAATGACAAAGATCTGGTTGTAAAATAAGTTCTGCAATATACTACGCCTCATCGCTAAACTGCAAAATCCTGGTACTCCTTTGAATGCTTTTAAATAGGGGTCGACCGATATGGGTTTGTCTGTGCCATTGCCAATTATTAGTATTGAAATGAGGCTGATAGTTGGAGCCGATAGTCATTCGCTGTAAAAGCTCAAAAATTGGCGTACGACATTTTAAATAATGCAAAAAGAAACAAATATTTTTTGTAAATTCAAATGAAACATTATAGCTCTCTG